>NC_056714.1:14725961-14980961 GCF_018831695.1 Puntigrus tetrazona
ATCAGGAATGAACAAACACTAATTTGTCTTTTAGTCTGTCGGTTAAAGATGAACAATTCTGGTTGAAACAGAAACACTAGGCCTAGTTGTGCTTTCACCTAAAAATATACAATAATTGCATAACAGAACAGACTTGATTTCACAGTGCAGGTGATTTAGAAATGCTCTTATAATGCGAAATTACATTTTCTACAGGTAAAATTAGCACTCAACTTGAATCTCGTTCTTTAAATTCAGCATTTGTACGGAAATAGCAGTAAAGAAAGTATGGCTGAAATGTAAATGCCT
The DNA here is from genome assembly GCF_018831695.1 of Puntigrus tetrazona. Lineage (NCBI taxonomy): Eukaryota > Metazoa > Chordata > Actinopteri > Cypriniformes > Cyprinidae > Puntigrus > Puntigrus tetrazona. Next base: position 14,726,250 of record NC_056714.1, read on the forward strand.
TTGTTGTGATTATGTTGTTATAAAACTTGTGCCTCTGTGTAGTGCTGATTCACTCGTACCTGTAAACATAAAGAAATAAGTGTGTTGTAAAGAGTTCAGAGTCTAAACAGAGAACGAAAGATATTACCTTTCTTCACACTAAAACTTGATTTTCCTCTTTCTCATCTGCTCTCTTGGATCTGTTTAGATGCATGTTTTAAACCTGTATTTCTACATTATAGTGACATATACTTCTTATTCTTTTCTTCCCCCATTCAGATGACTACTCTCTCTCTCTCTCTGCTGTGTTCATTTCTCTTCTACTAATACCCTAATATCCCTCATTCTCCCATCAGGCTTTCTTAACACACTCTAATAAAATCATCAGTGCTCATAATCACTCACAGGACCCTTAAAACAAAATTAAATCCTGTTTCTCTCCATCTCTGTTAATTCACTTTATTCAAAAGTTCTTGTTTCTTCTATTAATCCCTAATTACTTAAACTAAAAAAAAAGTCTCAAATTGACTTTGCTCATTTAAGGTGAAATTCCGTTTCTAAATGGCTTCAACTCTGAACAGATCTCCTCCAAAAGTTTTTATATATATATATATATATATATATATATATATATATATATATATATATATATATATATATATATATATATATATATATATATATATATATATATATATATATATATATACACATACACACACATATATATATATATATATATATATATATATATATATATATATATATATATATATATATATATATATATATATATATATATATATATATATATATATATATATACACATATACATATACATATACATATACATATATATATATACACATATATACACACTAAAAGGATCATTAAGGCTTTTCTCATAAAAAGTCTCTAAGGTGGAGCCGATGTCTAGATAAATGTCACGTCTGAAATCTATTTGACTCACTGACAGTGAAAAGTCAGGTGTCTTAAAGTGTGTGAAAAGCTGTTGTCCAGTTTTATTGATGCTTAAATCCCATATTGTAATCTGATTTATAATTATGGTAGTGTGTGTCCAGGAATGAAGCATCAATGAAGAGGAAACCCCTCGTGCTCTTCAGCAGGAACTGGTCTGCAGGTTGCTCTCGGTGAGGATGGAGGTTATGCTGGAGTGATCATACAATCCATCATCATCATCATCATCATCATCAGAGCTGAGAACTGAAGACTCCAGAGCTGACTGTCGGGCCTGCTGGATCTTCCTCCTGAGGGGGAAAAATAACAGAATAACAGAAGAGTTAAATGAGAAAAAAAAGTTTTTAATTATCTGTGTGTTTACACTTGATTTTGACAGCCCACTTTAGACATTCTACTAACTATAAGTTACTGTGTAACTACGTGTCAGCTTATTCTTATTTATTTGCAACTACATGTCTATTTACTCTCTGCTAATATTTTTAAATAATATATAATAATAGACAGAATTAACTAATAGAATTAAAGAGAAAAATATTAGCAATGTTATTCTGTAAACTGTGTAGGACATTTTCTTATTAAAGTGAATGTCACATGACTGTGGGCAAATATGGGCGTGTCATTAATTATTTGTGATATTTTGTCATTGGTAAATTCTCTAAGAAAGAGGGACATGAGTGCTGGATACATGTGTATATATTGTATATTCATTCATTCGTGATTTAAATAATCTTAACTTACAAGAAATGGCTCATTTTTTTGATTGATAAACTAAACTTCTAAATGCAAATGTAAAGGACGACGAATAAGTCCCAAGTTATTCCCTCACTCAGCTCCCGCAGTTTTGCTTCGTTTTCTTGGCCACTGAATCAAACACACCGAAACAGCGAACCACTGCTCTTTATAAACAACAAGCTTATTTCTAAGAATCTGCTCCACCCTTTTCTTCTCTCAGTCAAACACACTTACTTGAGCTCATTCTCTAGTGCCGTGACTTTAGACTGCAGCGCGTCCTTCTGCTCCTGCATCTCCTCCATGTCTCTGACGGCCTTCCTCTTCAATCCCTCCAACCTCTCCGCCTCAGCTTCTCCTTCATCCACCTGCCTCTTCAGAGCCTTCACACGCAGAGTCAGCTGAAGACGAACACATGCGTTAAACGCGCAGATCTTCACACACGCTGTTCTGTACGAGCACACGCAGCGTGTGTATTCTTCACCTGGTCTCTCTGCTCTGTGTGCTGATGTCTCTCCTCGTCCAGGGTGATGTTCAGCTCCTTTAGCTTCCTCTCCAAACGCCTCTGAGAGGACAGCACAGAGTTCTTCTCTCTGTAAAAACGCACAACTATATGCTTGAACCTCAGGACGTCCTAAACGTGATATGTACTGACATTTTTTATTGTTTAGATGATGTGATTTTTTCCCCCATTCATTTAATCAGATTATTATGGTACATATAAAAATACAAATATTGGCAGAGCAAATTTAAATCTGATCAGGCAAATAAATCTACTGACAATTCCCCCAGCGCTGCTTTATAAAAAATAAGCACCCGAAATTAGTAGCAGTTTTATAGTTTTTGTGAACTGCTTTATTGCCTGCATTGTCTGCAGTCTGTGTATTTTCTAACAGCATAAAGTGCTTTCAATTAAAGAAGAGAGCTTCTCCCAAGCATTCTGTAGTGCTTTGTGGCTAATTTAATTTTTCCTGCTACTTCACGGTAGTGGTTTTAGAACTGCAGTTCATTAAGACCTCTTTCTTTCTTTTTTTTTTACCTCTCCTCTGCACGCAGTCGTTCCTCGAGGTCCTGGATTTTGCTCTCCAGCTGAGACACACCAGTAGAGGAACGTGACTGGCCCTCCATCTCAGCTACACGAGATTTATAATCCTTTATCTGAAAGAGATAAAGATTAGATGAAACCCTGTGGCCAATCTAAATGAAAGCATTGTACGTTTTTGTTATTATTAAAAACTTAGGCACAGATAAATGCAGCAGACACTATAACTATAGATCATACCATACTGTTTAATAGTCATGTGGTATACCTGTCTCTCAAGAGCATTTTTGTCCAGCTCCAGGTCTTGTTTGGAGGATCGTTCTTGCATGAGCTCTGCACGCAGCTGTTCAATCTACAGAGAGAGCAGTAAATTGTATGTATTTAAGCCCTATACCAGCTAGCAATATTATGGGATTTATATATTATTTTTTATAATTTCTTTTTGCATCTTCACTCTTATTTTTTAATTAATATTTTATTTAATTGCATTCAGTAAACAAAAGGCAGCATTATAGATGTGTATACACTACTTTTCAGAAGTTTAAGGTAGGTAAGATTTTTTTGATAACACTTTAATTCAGGGAACACATTTTCATTATTAAAAAAAAAAGGTTACCCAAAAATGAAAATTCTGTAATCGTTTACTGTATGAAATCTGTATGAATTTCTTTGTTCTGCTGAACACAAAGAAAGATATTTTGAAGAAAGATTTTGGGTCATCACTGACTTCAATAATATTTTTTTCCTACAATGGAAGTTAATGGTGACCCACAACAGCCTGGTAACAAACTTATTTCAGAATATCTTTCTTTGTGTTTAGAGAACAAAAATTCCTACAGGTTTGGAAGGAATTGATAAGTGCTTTAGTTCTAAGGAACACCAATATATGTTCTATTTAATATAATCTTTTCATATTTGATATTAATGAATGACTGATATTTTTTAAAGACTACTTTATTCAGCATTAAATTGATCATAAATGACAGTAAAGACATTTTAGAATATTATTGAAGGGTTTCCCAGTCTTTTGAATGGCAGCGTACCTGATCTCGGCTCCTGGTGATTCGTTCTGTCAGCATCTCTGCAGTGTTTTTTTCCTCGTCTAACTCGAGCTCCAGGTGCTTGATTTTGTCCTGCAGGTGGAGACATAGATCGACGACAGAGTGTTACCACATCATCACTATCTGCCTTACACCATTTCACTAAAACACGAGATGTGAAGGTGAAACACACACCTCCAAGCTGCGGATCTCACGCGACCGGTCGTTTTGTGTGGTACGCTGTGTCTCGATCTCACTCTCTATATGTTTGAGGCGGTTGGTGAGCATCTCTTTATCTAGTAAAGCATTATCTCGATCCTCATAACTTGAGAACAGCTCCTTTTTTTGACGGGCCATCTAAAAACAACAAAACCGTATGACCACAAACTGTAGATAGGTAAAATTTTTTTTATTTTTATGAGGCCAGAGTTGCACCTCTTCCTGTAGGGAACGGATGGTGCTCTGAGCTCTCTCCAGCTCACTGAGCTTCTCTTTGGCGTTTTTATGCGAGTCCTGCTGCTCTTTCCTCCACTTCTCTTTCTGTTCATCCAGCTGAGCCTGCAGGAGTCGAATCTCCTCACGGGATGCTGCAGACAAGCGCTCCATCTGACATACAGAAACACAGGAGAGGGGGTGTGAGGAAGCAAGAGAGAGATGAGGACAGACAAGAAAGTAAAATGATGCGTGCCAGATTAAAATTAGTCGATGAACAGATACCTCTTTATTGAGTTTGTCAACTGCTCTCTCCTGCTGTCTCTTCTGGTCTTCAAGCTGTGCATTCTCCTTGCGGACAGCGTCTCTGTCCTTCTCCTTCTCTTCCAGATTACGAGTCAGCTCATCCCGCTCTAGGCCCAGTCTGGAGCTCTCGCGCCTGGACTCCTCCAGCTGCTGTCTCAGTTTTCTGGTCTCCTCCTGCTGCTCCTGTTCAGCCTCAATACTCTGAGACGTGCGCTCCTGCAGCTGAGACTACAGACACACACAATAATGCATCAGAGAAAAAGCGAGAACAAACGGATAACTGTGTTTTTGAATGCATGACATCAGCTAGTGAAGTCAAACTGACACAAAGGATCATAAAAACATTTTTCCATTAAAAGTTGTCAACTTTTCAACACCAGGAATAAAACTTTCCTCATCATTTTCTAATCCTCGTGTCATCCAAGGTGTTCACACATGCGTCTTTCTTCGGTTGAAAAGAAATGAAGGCTCTTAGGGGGAAACATTTCAGGCTTTGCCTGTGTACTTCGCTTTAAAAAGGTATGATAGGTGAAAAACTGTAATTTTCTAAATCTAATTTTCTTCTCCAGCTTCGAAATCATGCAACATCATTGTTTTTACCTTTTGTAGCTGCACCAATACTGCATTTTGGAGCATCAACCCCTTTAACGTCTACTACATGGAGAAAAACTATATTTTCCTCAAAGCTTAATTTCTTTTGAACTGAAAGAAAAACATGAACATCTCGAATGACATGGGAATGAGTAAATTATCAGGGTTTTTTTCTTGAAGTGAACTAATCCTTTAAGCTCACAGAGTTGCATCTAGTTTTTTCTTTATAACACGGCAATAAGAGACTTTCCAAATCTCCACCCTTTCTGTTCCCCTCAGGTGTAATTCCAGCCACCACCTGAACCCACAAAACTCCAGACCATCACATCTTTTAAAATGCAGCTGACCGAAAGCAATTAACCATTCCACACTCTCAAACCAATGCACTAACACACACATTTATTGAAGCTTAATGAGAGGGAAAATAAGGTGCATCATTACATAATGATGTTAATCTGCATCCTAACCTCCAAGCGTATGATTCTCTCCTTTGTACGAGCATTGGATTCCTCAAGTTCCTTCTGCTCATGTGTCAGATTGTTTACTTGGGTCTGAGCAGAGCTGAGTTTGTCTCTCCCTGCCTGCAGCTCTTCTTCAGTTGAGAGCAGCTGACTGCGCAGTCGGCCCACCTCTTCTTGCATGTCACTCAACTCCTTGCGCAGGGCCTCCACCAATGAAGGTTCTGCTAGCTGCCGGATTAAAATCGTAAGCAAAACACAAACGGATGGTACCTGTTTTGATGCCTTAATACTGTACAGTACCTGTTTGGCCCTCTCGTGAGCTTTAGTCAGCTCTTCTTTATCTCTGCGTGTCTGGTCCCTTAATCTGTCAATCTCATATTTCTGCTCTGCTTCAAGCTCCTGTTTGCTCTTCTTTAATAACACAATTTCCATTGTCTTCTTGTCGAGATCTGTTCTTAATTTATCCATATCTGCCTGGGCCTTGTGTAGATCAGCACGACAACGCTCAAGTTCCTATAAAAATACAATGAGGTTTAAAAACATTCCTTAATGTAGCATCCATAAGCAAAAAGTGTGTGTATATACCTGGCTGACTGTCTGGGTCTGTTTGGGATCTGGTATCTGCTGTTTCATCATGTTGATTTTCTCCTGTAGATCTTTCAGCTCTTCCTCAGACTCCTCTTTCTCCATACGAGCCTGGAGTAAACTAACACACACGTATATACACACATAATACCAACACAGACAGACACCATATGCAAAACACAAAGAAGCTAAATCATAAGTGCTTAACAACCAAACTCCCCTCCAAACGTATTGTTTTCATACAATGTTTTCAGCCTACAGCAAGATCCATAATGTGAAGGTTATTGTGAAAGTAATGTTGCTTATGTGCAGCATATTTTCTAGAAGAAAAAATACATGCAGCAGGATTTTATTTCTTAATAATGCATATAATATTTGTGATGAACTACTGATGAGGTAATTAGAGTTATTAGACTCATACAGAAGGTATTATGATTTTCTGTAATGTTTAATAATGTTAAATCTAGCTTTTGGTTTTTTTAGGATTTTGTGTTTTTGACTTAGCAAATAGAAAAAAAAAAAAAAAAAAAAAAAAATCACACACAAATCATTCAATTTATTATTAAATCATCAAATCATTTGTTTAATATTAAATTGGTGGGATCTTAGAATACAAGTCAGACTAACAAATACTACTAGGTTCAATCACACATCTAGATAAATCTACAATTTTCTCTCCGCTAATCTGAGAGCGTCTCTCACTCTGCTTTGGGTTGAACCTGTTGTCCACTGCCCCAACAAAACGCATACAATGAAAAAAGGAGACACAAATACACATTAACAAAAAAAAAAGACAGAACTAAACATACAGCAAAACTAATCCAACCGTATACCTAAACTAACTTGCGTAAGCGTGACTCACTCTTGTTTGGTGTTGCGTAGCTCTTCTCTGCTGGACTGAAACTGCTCTCTCCAGTGGTTTCCCTCATCTCTGCTCTCCTCCAGTTGCTGCTGAAGAGACCTTACTGTAGAGTTCACACGGTGACGTTCGGCCTCAATACTTGCCTGAGACTAAGGCACAGAGAGATCACATTTTGAATATGTGCAACATGATTCCCGTGCAAAGTGCTGCAAATTTAATCACTTCTTTCTAAACTGCATAATAACAGGTGTTCAACAGGGCTCTTTCTTGAGTCCCATTTAATTTCCCGTACAGCGTTGGGTGTGTACCTGTGAAACCTGGTCCATGCTTGCTCGTAGTCGCTCCATGTCATGGCTGTACTGTTCTCTGAGAGCCTCTATCTCCTTGTCATGTGTGGAGACCTCATCTTTCAGTGCCCCCTTCAGAGCAGTTAGCTCCCTCTCTCTCTGCCTCACGATGTCTTCCTGCTTCTGACACAGCGCTGCAGCTTCGGCCAACTCACCTCTCACCGCCATCAACTCCTGTACACAAACAGATCATAATTCTTTTTAATAATCACAATCCCAGCACAGCGATGCCATTTTACTACTAGCAATGTGCAGTTTTTGTCAGCAGCCTAATGTGTGCAGTGCAGCATGTGTGAATTAAATGTTCTAAGTATTTTCACAGGTTTAAAAACACTTTCAACTAAAGTGTCGCTTTTGTTAATACAATTTATATCTTGCTGCATTTGTGATCTTTTTCATCTCAGTCTAGTGTGCGCATGTGCGTGTGATCACCATGTGCATAGTGTCAGCCTGAGCTTTGTTGTCTGTCTCTCTCCTCAGCTCCTCCTGAAGTCCCGCCAGCTGATCCTCCAGCTCTCTAACATGAGATTCTGCATTCTCTCTGTCCATTCGTAACTGAGTTAGCCTGAGAGAGAGATAAGCAAAGAGATAAAACCTAGTTTAACTATACAACAATTTGCAGATTTGATATAATTCTCACAGATGTGTGAATGTCCATGTTGGTGAATACACAATAGTGACAAATGCATTTGTGTTGGTCTTACTCGGAGTGCGTTTGGTGCAGCTCTGTATTCTTTCGTCCCAACTGTTCCTGCAGCTGTACATTTTCATCCAGACATTTCTCAAGCTCCTCTTTCAAGGAGTCATCAGATCTGTTCACCTGAAATCCGAGGGGCAACAGTTACACACCTGTGCTCTTAAGTATGCACAACCCTTTTCTCGTAAGTTTAAGAATATTAAAAAAATTAGAGATCATAATTATATGCGTTTCACATTTGATCGTGGGTTGCCTCAAGCATCAACTGCTTGCAGTCATTTGTGAAAATATGCAGGAGATGCTGGGGGTTTAACCCAGAAGTATTTTTTTTTTAACAGGAAAGTTTGTGAAATTATATTGACATTACTACATTATAACTTTACAAATATTACTTTGATTGTTCAATGGTTGCTTTTTATATACCCCACTTCATTAGGTACAAAAAACATCCTGCAGTAAACATATGAGAAGAACTGTAGAATTGAAGAACTTTATATAACTGCGTCCAACAGCTTTTCATGTAAACAAGGCATTACCAGATTACGCTCCAATTAGCTCAAAACACTATAATCCAAGCCCACATCTATGATAGTATTTAGAAGACAAAGTAGTAATTAGTGGTTTGCTATCCCTGCTGAGACCAAGTAATAGGCCTGAGGATTTAATCCTGTCTAAAGATCACTATACGAAGTAATTGCTCTCAGAAAGAAACACAGTCCTTGCCTATAAAGCAAACAAGGTAGTACATATGAGAGTTTTACATTTTTCCCAGCTGTTCAAAGGTTTGCTGTTAGTAAGATTTTTTCTTCATTTAAAAGATTCTAATTCCAATTCAAAACTGTAAAAAATTTTAACTGTAATATTTTGTGAAGTACCATCACATTTTAAAATAACTTAAATTTTAACTTTAAATTTAAAATGTAATTTATTCATATGACGGCAAAGCTGTTCTCATCAGTCATGCGGTTTTATTTACTCATTTGGTGCTCAAAAAATAATTTCTTATTATCATCAATGTTACAATCCTAATTAATGTTTAATCCTTAAACAAATAAGTTCACATAACATTCAAAAGAACAATTTATTTTAAATATAATCATTGTCTTCACCGTCACTTAATTGTTTAAAAATAAATAAATAAATGATATATTACAGACACCAAACTTCTAAATGGATAATATATTAATTTATAAGCTATACGCTACATTGAATCACCTTCAATATAAAGTATCTCCATCAACATTTACCACAGTATGCAGCTTTTTTTAAGCTTTAAACAGTATACCTTCAAGACTTTTTTTTCAATTTGCTGTGCCATTTTTTTTTTAAAAAGTGTCATATTTAATTTCGATCCCTTTTATTTATATCGCGCTTTTAACAATATATAATGTGTCCAAGCTCTGAACTGTATCAAATAGGCGAACTTCAGCTCAGATGTTCAGAAACTCACATGTGATGTTAACTTGTTCTTGGCAGCAAAACCCAGGCGCATTCATCAGGCATCTAGGTCTTCTCAGATAATTATACCGACGATAAATAGCCCACTGATTGCCTCAGAGAGTAACGTTTATGACTCGCACCACAAACTTAAACAGTACATCATCGTATAGTTTACGAACAATGATCAAATATAAGCTTGACAGAAGGCATTTTTATTTCAGTGTCTGTTTACATTTTTAATTTCTGATGGTCACTTAGCATTTATAATTTTATATAATTTTGATACTTCAGACTGATCTATGCTGGATCTTTTTTATATTCTATAATTCATGAGCTTTTGTGTGGTGGAGGTAAACATTCCTTCCTCCTTTCACTGTAAACTGGGCTCAGCTGTTGTAAGTGAGGTGGGAACCGCTGCCAATTCATTATGGCATAGTAAGAGATGCCAGCACCTAAAAAGCCATCAAATGTAATGCCCATTTTAGCAATGCCTGTTTGCGCACTGAACACAGTGCCAACTGAGCCTACCTCCACAGCTAGACCGGCTGATTTTAGCACTAGAGTAAATCATCTCGCACTTGTTTATAACAGCTTTTTAAAAATGGCAGATTTATTTGCAGCTGGGTTTAGTCAAAATCAGATCACTCTATGGCTATCTTGATAACACCCCGGGCAGCAATTTTCCAAGCAGATAACACATATACATCTTTTATGTACTTGAATGAGGAATGATGGCAATATTCTAAACTGTCTGTCAAGATTATGCCTCTAATAGCTCAAATCACCAATGAAATCAACAATTCAATCATATATTTAGTTCACAGCACACTAAAAAGCATATTTTAAATTAAACAAGCTACCAATACACCTACTGGCTCTTATAACTGAAGGCCAGGACATTACACAATAACAGTCTCTGATTTAGTACACCTCAACCACCTTTCATAATATAAATGATTTAGTATTAAAGCCCGAACAGAACATGTGTCTTTTCTGTTTGTACGGTCACCGGCTGTGCTGAACTGGTTGTGTCATACTGGTGGAAGCACCTGAATCACAAGTCTTTTGTTTTTTTTGTGACATTATCAGGTGTTGATATTGGTTTGATGTTCAAAAATAGCAATGTCTCGAATTGTGAAATATTGTACCTTCAGTCCTTGAATTTTATTACAGATGACTCGAGCTCTGTGCTTAATGACAGCATCTCCCTCTGTACTCCTGAAGAATTAGGAGAAACAACATGTTACTAAATATTACTCTGTATGTATTGCTGGTACGTATCAGAACAGTGTTTTACCCCTGACGTAGAACATCGTAGATTATCTGCTGTATGTGATCTTCAGTTGAGAACTCTGAACCTGAACTTTGACCCTGGTCCATCAAAAGGTCAGGAGTTACCTAAATGGAGATTACAGTTTATTAAGCATCAAACACAACCCCCACAGAATACGTGCAAAAACAATAAGGTTACAGTATAATTGATACATCCAAGTAGTAACATAAGCGTGCGCCTTGTCAGCTGACACCAACAAGTTAAATCAAGCTAAATGACATTCAATGCCAGAGAGAACAGAGTATCAGGTTGATGAATAGCTTTACTGTAACCAGCTCAAATTACACTCTTCCAAAACTCTGTCAGCATTTTGAAGGGATGCATTTAGACAGCAATGCAACTACCACATTCAAGGACCAGAAAGGTAGTAAGGACATTGTTAAAATAGTTCATGTAACGTCAGTGGTTCAAATGTAATTTTATGCAGCTACAAGAATACTTTTTGTGTGAAAAAAAACATATATAATGACGTCAATCAACAATTTCTGCTCTTCTGTGTCAGACTTTGATGCATGTTTATGACACTACCAAAATGCATGTGTGCATTTCTCTGCTTGCAAATAAGACAACTGATGCCACAAATTTAACAATGTCGTTACTACCTTTCTGGGCCTTGAACATGTCATGTTGTGTTGCTGTCTTTGATGAATAATATAAATTAATTAAGAAAATATTAATTAAAAAATAATTAAATATATACAAGCATACATATAGTTTTTTATAGCTACAGAAATAATATTAACAATTAAATAAAACAAATATAAATATAAATAAATATAAATATATAAATATAAATATATAAATTAAAATAAAATAAAATTTAGACTGAACATGAAGGAATAATTCACCCAAAAACTATTACTCGTCTTCAAGTAGTATGAAACCTGTATTAATTTTTTTTTTTGTTCTACTGAGCACAAAGAAAGATATTTTGAAAAAGTTTGTAACCAGGCTGTTTAGGTCACTACTGACTTCCATTGTAAGACAAAAATTTAAATTAAAAAAAAAAATAATAATAATAATAATAATAAAGTGAAAACCAGGGAGGCAAAACAAAAAACATTTTGTTTGAATGCAAACTAGCTACTAGCAAATTTGTCCTATAAACAATATTTCTATGTAAACAAACCTGCATGTAAGAGGCTTCAAAATATGGAGGTCAAAAAGAAGATAAGTTATTTGTTTCCCACAGGCTCAGTACTTGTTATTAATTAAAAAATGCATGTTAAACACAAAGAGTAGTGCATACTTCTAATACTGGAAACTTCAGTTTAACCCATCACTCACATGTCCATCAACTGAAGCAGATGAAGAGACAGCCGTAACCTTGGCAACAGAACTTGATCCACGGCCCAGGCTGCTGTAGGCAGAAGCAGGTGAAGAAGACTGCGGTGAAGAGTATGTGTTTAGGATGATAGATGTAGCAGGTAATGGAGAAGTTGAGGTGGGTCTGTCGTCTTTGTTTGGGATGGGATAGCGTCCCTTGGCGTTGGTCCCGGTGTTACCCGCCAGTCTGTGGGCAGGCGTCTGACGGATGGAGTTGGGAGCTGATTGGCTGTTAGTGTGCTGGTTGTATGGAGATAATTCGACTGATTCCGATGAGGTGTAGTGACTGCCTCCTGCTCTCCCTCTTGCCAAAGTGCCATTCAGCCCTGTCTGGTAGGATCCACCCCACTGATTTCTCTCCATCCTTTCTCTAGGCAGCTCCCTGTCTGCCCCTATACCAATACCTCCATCAAGGTTACCATAGCTACCGGAGCGTCCATCTCCTAGCGGACGTCGCAGTTCATCTGTGAAGCCTTCGCTGATGTTTTCTCTATCCAACAGTGAGCCATGAGACTGAGCCCGACGCAAGGGGGTGTTGTCTCCAGATGAGAAATATGGCCCCTGGATTACCCCATCCTCTCTCCTCCTGACAAACAAACAGACATGATTAGAAAACAAACTTCGCCAAAAAAACCCCAAAAAACGCAAACATCAAAGATACAGGTTAAACACTCTTTTCTAGCGTAAAGATTAATCTATACTCAATTTATAGTTTTTGCCCATACAGCTGTTCATACAGAACACGAAAGAGGTTATTTTCTAGGAGGAGAATGTTGCTTACTAAACAGTTTTAAAACATTATTTAAAATATTAGATCAAATTATTACATCATTTTTACTTTAAAGCATTAAGGCATTTATTGAGTTTGCTTAGAAGTAATACTGTTTATTAAGTGCCTTACATTCATGAATAAATTCTTCTAAAATTATTTTAGTAAAGATATTGATATATAAAAATATTTGTAACATATTTACTGAGGTGAGGTGAAAAAATATATATCTATTTGGATCATACCTAGGCAGGCTGCTGTAGGGAGGTGGTTGGGTTCTCAGCTGAACTCCATATGAATCTCCTTTTTCTCCCTCTTTCAGTACAACGTAGGGCTGCCCACCGATGCCCTGCACCCTCACTGCCACTCCATAGCGAGACTGTGGCTTTTTTGGAGGTTTTTTTGACAGCTCTTTCCGAGGCTGCCCACTCACTCCCCCTCCAGTGTCCTGCAGGTCATTTATAAAACGAATCTGAACGCCATAGTCCACGGGGGTCTTCCTACCCGAGACAGGGGCAGACATCCTAGAAGGGAGATAAAGAGAGACAAACAAAGAAAATGTCTAAATATTGTTTTAAACAGCTAGAAGACCTTAAACAGAATACTCTTTATGGGTTCCAGAACATTTTTTTTCTCTTTCAGTTTCAGAAAAATCTTCAATAAAAAGTTCTAACCCTTCGACCAAAGCAACTAGCTCAAGAGGTGAATCACAGCAGCACAAAGAAATAAAAAAAGTATTTTTTTTCTGTCACAGCCCTGCATGTCCTTTCCTTCATACTGGCCCCGACAGAAGCAATATGATGTCCTTCAGATTACACTCCACTGCACAACCTGATCTGAAGTCACTTCCCCTCTACGGACACTGCTCTCCTCTTCCCCAAAAAAGCACTTTACTTCAACAAGAAAACATGGTGAATTCCCTTTTCTTATTGTTAGATATTATGACAGATTTTGGGGCGGTTTACAAGCTTTTACCGATCAAGTTTTTCATTATTTTAAATCGTTTTGCCCTAATTAACTCTGCTTGAATGCTAGAATTCAGGTGTTAAACTCCTGAAAGAAGCCACGAGCTGGAACAGTAAATTATTACATAGTAATGAAATAAAGTAACTTTTTTCCTTTCATTATAATATATACTGCACTTATGAATCTCTCACACTAAGATCAGGAACGCACATTATTCATAAAGTAAATGAGTTCGATTTCATATTGACTTCAACATTCTTGTAGACAATGCTGGTCTATGTTGAAATGCGTCTAGCCAACGTTACTCTTCAAAAAGGAATCTTAATGGGATTTTTACAAGCAGAACCCTACTGTTGTGCTCTATTGAGATACAGACAGACACAGACACTTAGGCAGGATTGAATTACACACACCACTCCATGCTGCCTATTACCTCTGGCTCCTGGCTTCAGAATACCCATCGGCATTCATTATTTATTAACCTGAACACACACACACGTTTGTTTTTCACGGTGTAGACATTCCATTGACTTTCCATCTTAAACATCGCCTTCTCATTAAGAAAATTTTGCAGCAAAAGCCAGGGAAGCTCCAGCATTACTTGTGATGAAATGGAGTAGAAAAATGAAGGTGTGTCTGGTGTGATGGAATGAAGGCATCTCAATAAGGAACACATTTTAGCATGAAGGGTGTGACTGAGGAACAAAGTGCATTCTCAGACACTGGCACATCTTTACTCTTTCTCTTTCTTTTGTGTCTTTTCTTATATTAGTTATGGTGTTCAGTGACAAAATAATTTCTGGTTAAAACAAAGATTCAGCCTGAGATGAGTAAGAAACATATTTGCTGCGTGACGTATAAAGGAGCCTTCATTACTACTACAATGTGAATACAATGAATGGGCCTATAAGGTGTTTGGTCACCAGAAAGCTGTCTGAGACGATGACTGAAAGGAGACTGAAGAAGGACGGACAGGCAGGTAGAGGGTTATACAGGTGTAGTGAGAAGGAAGAAGCAGCACTTGACTGATCATTTTCTCTCAGAACCATTCATCTGTGTTTATTGTAGCTGCAGCAGTATTTATGTACTTTTACAATGACGCGATTAAATTCCAGATAGGTGGAGTTTCGGTCCTAGACAACAGACTTTGAACATCATAAAAGAACTATAAAGCTAGACGTGCTTCTTTATTGATAGCAGGGGGGCTTTGTTATGTTGAACATGATGAAAATTTTTCCCGAGGGCATAGACGAATACTATAAACTATCTGTCCGGCAGTTATAATACGGCAACGAATCTCATTGTATTTTTCAATTTTCACCATAATTTAAAGATATTGCATTTTGAACCAAACAGTAATGCTGGCACTTTGATCAAAGTTCCTTTGAGACAAGCCAGGCCACCCTTGGTTATATTATAGGCAGTTATTTCATTTCAGTCATGCTCCAATCTACTTAAAGAGGCAAAGACCAAAATCTCCTGAACTTTCTGGTTACCCATTTCATGCACACTTTATATTAGGTGGGCTTAACTACTGCATACTTACATAAAAAAAATAAGTACAATGTACTTATAGTGATGATATTTTATTACATATTTTATTTTATTGCTATTGAGGTAAGATATGGGTAAAGATTAAGGAAAGATTTGGTGGCATAAGGGTGGGTTAAGATGTACAGGATGTAATTATAAAATGTAATTACAGATGTAATTACATATAAGTATTTGTAAAAACATAAATACAATGTAAAAGTATGTACCCAATGAGTGCATTTTACAAAACAATTAATTTAAATGCAAGTATATAATGGTTACGGGTCACCTAATATAAAGTGGGACCCATATTTCAAATCAGGAATAAAATCTGACGATACACAAATTAATTGTGCTTTTTATTTATTGATTTTACATTTTTTAAAGCTCGAATTAACAAACAGCATAAAAAAAAGAAAATATTAATTTGCATTCTGAAGATGAGCTCCCCTCAAATACTTTTGATTATCCACATGATGACTGTCAGATTATTATATGCTATAACAACAGATCTAGTCAAACAAACAGCCAAAATACGGTCACGGACTACAGTGATCCATTTCCTCTGTGTCAGTGTGTCAGTGGCCAGGCAAACAGAGGCACCATTTAGCCTCTCAGCGCTGCATTATCTGATAGGCTGAATGGAGGGAGCCTGTGAGTGGGACGGAGGGGGAGTATGAGGACCCTCTTCCCATTATTACAGTGAAGTGGGGCAGAAAACAAGGGCAGCTATGCTGAGAACACTGCCTTCTCTATCACACTCGCTCTCTCCTGCTCATACACTGATCCAAATCAGAAATGTCACTGTTCCCTTCATAGGCAATAGTCTACCGTATGCAGGGGTTTACTTATCCTGAACAAACACACTTTATTTCAACCACTCTAGGAGCAAGTACTTTTGCTTAAAGGGCAAAACAACATGAATCAACCCATTGCTTTTTCTCTTTTCAAAACAAAGCACTATTAATTATATCTGCTATATCATTTACTGGTATCATAATGACTTCTGCCCATCTTACGTTCTTTTAAACACCAGATTTAAATTATTTTCCTTATTCTATGCTTCATATATGTTGCAATGCCTCAATTCCCATTTCAAAATATTATCCTCATCGAAGCTATGCCATCTTATTCTATCCATTCTCTCCAGGGAAAGCAATTTATTTAACCCTGCAGCTCCAGAGTTAGAAAAACTTCTCAAAAGCAATGACAAAAGTTACACAGTGGGAAACAATGGTGTGCAAGAAGGTCACAGTGAGTTGTTTAGCAACTGAGAGCCAATCATAAACTAAACAACGCTCGTCTTATTACACATTCAAGGATTGTGTACGGTTACAAAAACTTCGAGCTTCCACAGTCCTATTCAACTTTTACACATTAGGAAATCATTTGAAAATACTGAACAATGGCAGCAAACACATCTGATTGACAGGTATAATGTTAATTCTGTTTTTAAAAATGGAAAAGCGGATGCATTGCGGTTGCCCCACAATCCTTTCTTTTCTTTATTCATTCAAAGGCTAATATACAGCATATTTGCACCACTGAATTACATATAGTGTTAAATAACATGGTATTAGCGAATGATTACGAGATTCTGTATTAAAAAAGCCTTACAGTATTTGTGTCCTACTCTGATGGACAGGAGTGGAGATAGACAAAAAGGTAAAGGGATAATAAACAGAACTATAACATCCATTAGTGGAGCTAAAATTATAGTTATCTTTTCTGATGTGAATACACAATTATTGAGCCCTAATAATGGGATAATAACTTACCAAATCAAAAGTGGATGTCTTCAACTAATTTTTTAAGTATTTATCAGAGTGCAAAAACATAGATATAACTCAAATATAGGCTGTTTGACTGTCTTATTTGTACACATTCACCGCCGAGACTTCAAAATGTCAGAATGTTATCTGCTTGCACATTAGGACAGACATTGTACTTTCCACATCTCATTTCACCTGCTCAGAGAGAAGATGCAACAACAAACAATCTAATTAGCAAGTCTTAATGAACTAGGTTTCTAAAAAAAAAAAAAAACACCCTCATACCAGGCACTCCAGGGACACCTGTCCACCGCGCAGAGTCTGCAACCTCTTGTTCTCCCATCAAATTGAATTCTCCGATCTTAAATTGAATCGGGACTGCCGAGCTCTCAGATGTGGAACGTCTAATAGAATTAGCAGGGAACTAAGGCAATAGGATTCAGGAGGCATCTGTGCAGTTAGTATAGTTTGTATTGTCTCAAATCAATGCCATTGCAAACAGTGCATCGGAGCATATTTAATTTTGTTTAGACATGCATTGCATCAGACTTCGTATCCGTGTGAAATATGACTTCAGTCACCTTTTTGGAAGGTCAGGATCCACTTAACACGGGAAGTAGAGAAAAAGCTTAGCATTGCCGTAGCCCTTTTAAAAACAACCTCTGAGCACACCGTAACCTCTCAGCGTGTGTATATTTCAAGTATGACAAGCAGTCTGATGGGAAACAACCTGAATGTCTGGTTCCATCAATTTTTGAAGGACAAACCAATCACTGATATTTGCTCCTGACGTTTCAGCTAGGTTACTTTACAAATTAAACACTCAAGTTGCTGTGAGAAAGCATCTGAGAAAATGTAGCCATATCGTAAGCATTCATCCTGTCTTGGTATCCCTCCATTAGTGCTCGACTCCCCTTTACATTCTTTGTCTCCTGCCAAACTCCCTCTCAATCTCCTCTTTCCTTTCTTACCCCCTCCCTTCCTGAACTTCAGCCGTTCTTCTTGTTTCAATCATAGACAAACAAGAATTTCTTCTTCTGTGTGTCTAATGGACCTCACCGGCATGACTAAAACAGGCTTCATTGTTGCCAAACAAAAGTCTTATTTCCAGAAACCTACACAATATAGGAAAAAATCTTATGTAATACCCACATGCGATGTGTTCATGACTCCAGGTTTTTCAGCTCGGAAAAACCAAAGCTATGACTTTCAGCTGTGAATCACACTAGATTAACATCTCATATATGCGTAATAAGTTATGTTTGTCTATGGCTCAGCACAAAATAGTCATAGATCAATAACCAAGATGCCAGTGTGATAGGGGAGATGCAAGAACAATACGTTTCAGTTTTATGGTCTAATATGTGCAAACAGCAATTCAAATAAAAAGTAAGCTTTTAATTAATTCCAAAAATTTCCAACCAGGATGTGTTCACAGCTAATTATACTTTAGTGGGTTCAAGGGGACACTTGGAAGGATTGCTTAAAACCTATAAAACATAAATTACTACTTTATTGGGTTTCACATTAATAAGGGTGCTATTAGGTTTTTCTCTCGAAAATTATGCCATTTTCCAGCCAGAATCATAAAAAAAAAAAAAAATATCAAAAGCTCATGTGTACGATTAGAAAGAAGCTACTTGGCGAGTAGGTTTTTCACCAACGGAACTGATTGTTTTTTCATTTAAAGTACCAGAGTTTAAGTGAATTAAATGACTGGAGTCCAGCATATTGCTAGAAACAGATATCTACCATTTCAACACAATTTTATTAAACAGAGGTTTAAAAAAAAAAAAAAAAAATGTGGAAGATGTCACAGGGTACATTTTTACAGTGGTTAACAAAAGAAGAAAAATTACTTTCAAAAAAGAGGGAAAAAAATCTATTTATTTATTACATTGGTCAAATGTAAGAAAGATGGTGTATTAGAAACACGTAGTACTGCAGCGTTAACTAGTTTGTATTGTTTAACATTAGTCAAGGTAAGCAAACACAAAACATGGTGTTATAAATGTGCATCACACTTAAAGGGTCCATAAGATAAACAGCGTACCTTTAGAAAATAGGGTAAACATTACTTTGATCTTAACCTAAATCACTGTAATAATGACCACTTTAATAATATAAATGTTTATAATGAACTACACAACATTAGATAAAAATAACACATTTCGTATTGAAGCTTAACGGTGCTGTTGGGATAAATAAAAAATTTGAAGCAGGCGATAATTTAATGTTTCTGACTGAGTGCTATTGTAGAGTTTAAGTGGCACTGTTCAACCCAGGCCTATAAAATTCTTCTGCACTGAGTCACCGGTTTCAACATCTCTAAAGAACCTGGAGTCTGGATAACATGACCACGGAGCTAGCAAACGAGCCATGTATCAAATATAACACTTTAATTAACTTAAAAGTCGGCTGTGGTTATATTTAATAGCCCTCTTAAACCGCACGCGTTTGACAGTCTACCCGACACAGCAGCCTGACCGCTCTCTGCCCGCTTGACACAAACTCCTTCTTCATTTGAATGAAAATTGAGCTGTTCAAACAAGACTTTAAATGTTTAGCGGACTTTAGCGGGCTGTGGCGAGGAGGTAAAAAATCACAACACTGTTGAAGCGGGATTGTTTGCCACGTCAAGCCTTTCTCTCACGAGTTTGTTCCCAAAGCGAGAAGCGCAGGTGTTCACCTGGCGATGCACCTGCGCTACGTGCGAAACTCAATGGGTTATGAAGTCTCTCGGGGCGAAGCGCTCGTTTTCGGCGAAAACTAATGGAAAATACGGTCATTACGCGGGCTAGACAATAATCCTTTGGCCAGACTTTAATCCATCTTCAGAGAGGACCCCTTAAGAAAAACACTAAATACAACTAGACCTCACAGCGAAGCAAGTGTCGCTCCCTGTAGACGAAAGTTCGTCTCGAGAGTGAGTTGAAGCATCCGCTCGACAAACAACTTTGAATCAATTTCTAGTTACAGGCTAACAGGTTTAGCGAGGCAAAAATAACATTTAACGTACCTGACGTTGAGGCAAAGTTTATGTTTCACTCTGCTGAATGTTCCCCTGTTACCTCCTCTGGTTCTCCTTCATGAGAACTAATAGCGTAAAAAGTAGAGAAGGTCTCTTTAAATGTGACAGCTCTAGCTAATAAACCCAAGGGAAAACATTTGCTAAAGACAACCTGTTACCTTTCAGACCGAAACCACATGCTCCGCCCACTTTGCGCGTGAGGATATTCTCATTGGCTGATAGCGGCGTCGTGGGCGGAACGCTTGGAACCCTTTCTGCTTCGGTCATTGGTCAGCTTGTGCGTCAGTCACAATTAAATCTGGAACTTGTTTATCTATGGAGCTGTGAAATGTATATTTAACGATATGATTTAAAGAGAGTAAAGTTATGTTTCGTCTCTAAATTGACTAAACTGGCTGAAACTGCACGTATTGCGCAAATATAGGCCCTATATGAATCCCAATACGTTAGAGCTGTTAACGTTGATATGGTCTTGTAGATAGACTACAGATAGGATCTGATATTGGTTAGAAATTAAAAAAACAGTGTTTAGATCTATCATGAAACTATGGTCTATCATACAAAGTAGCCTACAATCAAAGCAGTGCAGAATCTGAGTGCATCTGGTTAGTTGAGAGTACAAGTCAAATAGCCTGTGTAGCCTACTGTCTATTTAGTAGCATCTGGATTTCATTTTCCTTTGATCCTTCAATAACTGGAAATACAAGTTCAGATGCTTTTCAATAAATTCTACAAGACGTTCCACGATGAGCTAAGACGACTGACAGTGTCCATAAACACTTGAAAATACTCTTCACTTTGGTAACAGCCAGTAGTCGCCAACTTCCAGTATTTTGAGTCATTCATCTTATCAAAACAAAGCGAAAAATAGAAATGCCTGCATAACCATACAGGCTAAAGAGGCTAGTTAGGTAAAGTAAACAAAGACGGAGCCCATTAGATCCATTTTAAAACTGCAAAAAATAGCTAGTTCTTAAACAGAAAAGTGCATTGTGTCTGATTAATTAAGTTAGAGCATAATTAAATAATTAATGTTTACGTCTTATCAAGGAATTATGAATGATTTTAATCAGCCACTAGATGGAGGCAGTATAAATTGAATTGCCCTTACAAGTAGGGCCTAACTTGAGCCAGTTACCCGGTGTAAACTGCTGCCCCTCTGTGGTGGTGTCTTGCACAATATGCCTGATTTTTTAGTATTTACATGAGTTGTTTTTTGTTTGTTTGTTTTTTTTGTAAAATGATCAATTAAGAACAAGATAATATATAAGTATTTAATTATTTATTTTTACATTTTATATTACACTGTACTGTTTAAATTAATCCGATCGCTTACATATTTCAGCATGACAGCACGTGACCACACGCTATTACGTTAACATTAGTTTTATTATCCTTATTTCTTGGCCAACAACGCTAGAAAAAGTCGAATAGCTGTTTATTATAGTTTGTAGAAAATTGAAGAAATTGACTTTTAGCCCACCCATGTAAATATATTTATTTATTTGCCTTTACAGGAAATCGACCTACTCACTGCAAAGAGTGTGCAAGAAAATGATAACTTTTGACGAAGAACTGAAAATGTAGTTACCGTGCACAAAAGTACTAAACACGTTTGCATCCACAGGTGGGTCGCGCCCAGCAAATGAAAAGTTCCCATTTAGGGCAACAGTAGCTGTCTGCAGAGGCACAGAAACCACCCCCACCCACCCACAGCTGCAGCCCAAACGCACGTACATCCACATCCCTTCACTTCATTTAGACTGGCGCTCGGAGTGGATGTACCGGGAATGGGATCTTCAGCGAGAGCTAAGAAAAACTTTCAATTTTTCCGTGTTTATGCCCTTCAGAGACTCCTCTTTATTTTGCGGGAATAATTGGGAGCGAACGAAAAACAAGACATTACATTCCAATGTGAACAATCGTGGTGTAGTTGTGAGCGTAAGAAGTTTCCTGAAAAGAAATACGAATGGGATAAATTCTGTAAACCAGATTACATCAAAGGGATTTTAATATTCGGAACCTTTCCCTAAATTTTAAATGTAAAAAAATTGCTTAGGCTAAATAAATAATTAAGTAAAAACTTTTTTTTTAAATAATCCACTGAACTGCGCGCTGAAGTATTATTAATTAGGCACAAATCAATTGTAGGGTCCATTTAAAAGCCGATTATTCCTAAAGGAGTTGCGCGTGTGTATGGAGAGTGGCGCGGACACCTGTGCGTATTCACTATGGCGAAGTGGTTCAAAGATTTCCCAACTAGTTTGAAAACTGGGTCCGACCGGATCCGTTCTGCTTCGGAATCGGGAACTCAGTCCCGTCCCAAGCCGGTTCTGACAGTCGGTACTGGTTCAAAGGGGAGTTTGCGTAAAAATTCAGGAGCTGAAAACGGTGGCGGCGGCGGCGGTGGTGGTGGTGTGGGTTCGCTTCTACACGGGAGAAATCGTAAAAATTCGGCCATCGAGCTGGGGCGAAACCACTCCAGCACCGGCTCGATAAAAGACGGGAAGATATGGGAAATTCTGATCCCTGGAAAAAGTAAGAAGAACACCAAAATGGAGGGGTTTGAAGACCATCGCACCTTGAGGACCACCAGTCTTGCCGACGCGTACATGAGCAGGATGATCAAGGTCAATGATCCAAAGTCCAGTGCAGGAGGATCATCTCCAGACAGCGAGAGGGCCAAGTCACCAGTCAGAACAGAAACGGTAAGCTTGAGAATGAACAAGCAATGAATAGCTAATCATAATAGTATGTAGCCTATTTTTTTTTCCAAGAAAATGTTTAAACTCTGGACAAAAATAAAGGTTCTTTATTGGCATTCGTGGTTCCACGACGTAACTGAAAAGTTTTGATTCTACTTAATTACTTAATAGTCTTAACAGTTCAGATGTCAGTTTTTCAAATGTTCTTCACACTTATGATGAAAAAAAAATGGCTCTTTTAAGGCCTGCTCACTGATGAGTTCTTTGGGGAACCAGCGATTGTTCCTGTATGGCATGACTGTTGTTTCGCTAGTTTTGAGGTATTGTGTACTTTCGTACCGGTCCGTACGTGCCGATGAGCTGAAATAAGACCAGCTCAAACCACCTGGGATCAGCACCTTCAGCTGGTTTTAGGATGGGTTTTTAGCAGGAATAAAGGAAGAATCGCCCTGATCGGAGCGATAAAGTAGGCCTCGGAGAGGATGTTCTTTTTAATACGTGACATACAATTTTCCCAGTCACCCTGTTGACTGTGAGAACCAAACAAACGTCTTTGTTTTGAAAATTGAGATCAATATCTCTCTTCCAGTTCTTTGTTTGAGCAATATCTTCTTCTCCCCTCCCTCAGCCCCCTCTTCTCTCTTTCATATCTTTCTTTCCTCCCTCCCTGCGTCTCTCTTATTCTCCCTATATGCTCTTTTCATTGAACTGCTGTATTATAAGCAGACACAGTGGAGCTGAAAAGCAACAAACACAATGAGAGCCCTTTCCTTGCTTCTCTTCCTGTCTCTTTTCCTAGTCATGCACACACTCTTCGCTCTGTCTTTGTGGGAAACACACTTTTGTGCTCGCATACACACACACACACACCCTTGCTCACAAATACGCGAAGAATACAATGCATGCATAACACAATGGCTCCATCCCATTCTTCCAGTCCCTGGTGAAAGGCAGTGTTTGAAGAATTATGTCACTTGATACATAGACTGTATCCTCTCCCATTTACGGACATCCCCTCCAGCTACACTTTGAACATAATAGCGCAGAAATCAGAATCTCATGAGGTCACACACACACAAAAAAATTACGTCCAGAGGGAGAATCAGAGAATGAAAGGGAAAAGATGGGCCAGAGAATAAGCATAAGCTCTTTAGCTAAAGAAGCACTGATTCTTCATCTATGAGATGGAACAAAGAATTCCACCCAGCAAGATGTAATTTAACTCCAGGTTTTGACTAAATGCCCCTTTTTTAGCTGGGTTTGCACTATTTCTAGTAAAGTAGATGATTGCAGTACCTCCACCTATTTGGAGAACATTTTAAGGCTTTTAAGGTAAAATTCAATAGCTTTAATATATTATTTTCGTAAGTAATTTAAAATGTTACATTGATATGTAAAGAAAGCAGGGTTGCCAGGTCTGAGTAACAAAACCAACTTAAATGGTACTCAAAACTAGACCAATTTAAAAAAAAAAACATGGCAACGGTATAAAAGTTTTCCAATTATGCAAGAAAACTTGGCAACACCGAAAGAAAGAAAAAAACTGATAAGCACAAATAAATTTCAACTTCTTCCTCCTTTCTTTTACTGTGTTACTGTGAGGCAATTCCAAATAAAATAGGCCTGATCCAAAACATTGAAGTACTCATTGTTATGAATGTAATTTTTTAAATATTATAGTCTCAAGCATTGTGATTCATTTTATTTGAGTGTAAAACACAGTTTCCAAACCTTTTCTGTTTAGTAATATCCCATTGTAAAATGAAATTGGCCCTATTTACTTAGATTGTACGGGCCACACTGTAACCTTGAATTTTTTGATTATGTTTTTTTTTTTTTGATTGAGGCATCAGTCTAAATATTTGTTTGCTGTTCTAATCAACAGTACGCCACAAATGCTTTTGA
Source organism: Puntigrus tetrazona (assembly GCF_018831695.1). NCBI lineage: Eukaryota > Metazoa > Chordata > Actinopteri > Cypriniformes > Cyprinidae > Puntigrus > Puntigrus tetrazona. The sequence goes on from NC_056714.1 coordinate 14,751,083, forward strand.
ACTTAGTCAAACTTAATCTAAACTCTGAAGACGTCTTTACTTTTGAGGGCTTGTAGACATGAACACAAATTATAGATATCTCTTTCTATTCTTCTTTTCTTCTGACTCGTAATAGATCATCCTGGAGGATTACGCTGACCCATTTGATGCTGAGAAAACGAGGGAACAGAGAGAGGCCGAAAGAGAAGGAGAGAATGATGGTTACATGGAACCTTATGATGCCCAGCTCATTATTACAGGTACATCATCTCTTCTTTACTTCTCTTTCTTGTAATCATTTATTCATCTAAAACTTTTTTTAGATAAATAAATGATTTCTTTTTTTTTTCTTTTTTCTTTTTTTTACAAATACTCAGTATTTATAGGCATAACAAGTAGATTTTCAGGGATTTGCAGGATATATAAAATCACGGCTCCCTCTCTCTCCCCTCTTTGGTGGTTTCCACGGTGACAGTGTTGTGCTGGGACAATGGGTGCAGTTTCCTCTTTCTGCTTCCTGTTTCCTGTCTGTGTTTCCTTTGCCCCATTCTGTGGGCAGGAAGTTGACCCCTGCCGCCCCCCCAGTATGCCTGGCTATGTGAGAAAGACCCCCCAACACTCCTCACTCCCCCCAATCACTTCCCAGAACTCAGGAAGTGGCCGGCTAAGCCAGCCAATCACAGACTCGGTTTGACTTTCCCCTGGTATGACCATTGTTTTCTCACACAATAGGCCAGACACAAAGTGACAGCAAAGAAACAGTGAGTGAAGGAGAACGATGGAGCTCCAGGCAATGTTTTGTTGATGTTGAACTTTAAATCTTGAGGAATGAATAGGTGCATGAGTACACAGTTTAAGATTACAGTAAAATGCACTAAACTGAAATTGCATTGTAATGACACTTTTTTTTCTTTTCTTCATAAAAAGGAATGTTTTTTTTTTCTTTAAAACATGTTTTGTGTTGTGTATTAAGGTTTAGTTTTTCCCCTTTTTTCATAGTTTAATGTGCATCTAAATTTTTTTTAAGTTTAAAACAGTTAACATAAAATCTAAACTAAGATCCAAATAGTTAGCCAACGCACAAATGGAACTGATTACAGTAAGTCACAAGCTTAAGTTTAAGTTGAAAAGTGTTTAGCTTCACATTGCTGCTAACTAAAATCAGTCCTAACTACTGTAAGTGCTTCTTAATAACTTTGATTTCATATTTTGTTGTTGTTAAAAAACTTTCTGTTCTTTAACAAGTGATTTGTTAGCGACATGTTGCATATGTAAGGGCAAAAACAACTGACAATAGTACCATTAACATTAAAACCGTTCAGTGTCATACAGAATATATTTCAATTACTAATTACATTTAGCATTTTGGTAACACTTTCTATGAAGCCTGTACATTAGATTATTAAGGCATTATATGGATGCATTATGTTTTATAAATAACTTTTTATGTTAATAATAATATGTTTTATTATCTAATTAATATTTATAAGAACTGTTTTAATGTGCTATAATATTTACTTATTTGTGGTTATAACTTTAAGAATATGATAATTTATAACACACAATGAACAGGATTCATCCACTTAAGTTACAATGTATTATATTTCTTATAGTTATAATGCATTATAAGTATTTTTATATACATACATTTTACTTATGTTACTTTACTTAAAGCGGACAAATATCACTTATAAGTAATAATAATAACAATGCTATTTTGTTTACTATTTTTTCTCAAACAAACTGCCATAATATCAGATATTAGATCAGATGAATGTGCAATGTGACACAATTTTTTTTTTTTTATAATGTCAGTTTATATAATAGCAGATTATTTAGTCAGCTGTTCATTAGCAACTCTGCAACTACATGTCAACTACACTTCATTGGAGTATTTGTAGTGTGTGTGCCAAATATACGCTAACACTTTATTTTGATGGTTAGTGAATTTTTTTTTGCAATTATTGCAATAATTAAAAGGGGTGAGAGAGAGAGAGAGAGAGAGAGAGAGAGAGAGCTCATTAATGTTGACAGCTTGTTCTGCATCTTTAGCACATGGGCTGTTTACTTGTAAATGAAGCATCTGGATATGCATATTAGGTAGTGATTTCTAGGGACACGTAAGGCCATCCTTATCCACTTTCAGCGAAAGACAGTGATTAACTCAGTGATGATAAATTTGAAATGATGGGCAGTGGTTGGCTGCTCAAAAGTATGTGTTATATTACTATGGTTTGTAAGTGAGAATAAGTTGAAGCTTGAAAAATGTGAGCCTACACTCTTAAAAAATAAATGTTCTGTAAAGGTTCCTCACAGCGATTTCTGGTTCCACAAAGAGCCATTCAGTCAAAGTTCTTTTAATGAACCATCTCTTTTCTAATCTCTTTATAATCTGAAGAACCTTCTTTTGCCACAAAGAAACTTTTGAGAAACAGAAAGGTTCTTCAGATGTTAAAGGTTCTTCCATTAGACAAAAAGGTCTTCTATGGTTTCTATTTTGTATGTAAAGGTGCAATCGCGTTTACTGTTGTTCTGCAAATTTTCAATAGGAATCCGCATGATCTGCAATTTCCCATGAGGCTGAAAGATTTCCTCAACACAGATTTCACAGTTGATCATGAAAATTTGTATTGTCCAACAGAAATCTGCTTATTTTGAAAGTAACTAAGATCAGTTTTTTCTAATGTGACCATATAGTAATTAATGCCCAAGAACACTGTTTCTTGTTTTGACCTTCTGAAAGAGACTTGTGATCACTCATGTAAATCTGTGCTCCTACAGAGATTCGCAGACGAGGCTCGAAGGACTTGTTGAAAGTGTGTGTGGTGTTGAACGGAGGAGAAAGCGAAGGCTCCGGTCCCCCTCAGATCTATGATGTCCCCTATGAGGAGGTTCTGGAGGGAATCCCCTTGACCCGACCTGAGTCTGACCCCAGACCACCGGCAGAGTATGAGCTGCCATGGGAGTGGAAGAAAGAGCAGATTGTTAGAGCGCTGTCAGGTAACAGCCCTCACATTCATATTAGAAGCAATTTACCACTGCATAGACACAGAAATCTATTAAACAGTCATTTAGAAGACAGTTCATGTTATCGAGCTATTTATGATGACATTTGGGATAGCAGCGTGAAAGTCATTATTGCCAGATGCCATAATAAACACTGTGTGGTTGATGTTTCTTTCTGCGCACAGCTCAGTTTGATGGAATAGACCGCATGTCGAAGGAAGAATCGGTTTCTCCTACTGTAAAACAACAGACGCTGAGACATAAGAGCTGGACCCCTAAAAGTCTTCGACCGAATCCCCCATCCCCGACTTCTCCTTCATCTCCTAGCACCATCCCAGACAGTGAGACACCAATAGTCGATCCCACCCTGCCTTTGGAGAAACAGAGGTGTGTGTTTGTGTTTTAATAATGGGCTGATTTCATGTGGATTAGCTGAAACCGAAAGAGTGATATAAAAACATGAACATGTGAATACCTGTGTATATTAGAACTAACAATAAAGTTAACCTTAGTTTACATGTCAGGGACTATATCAGGAAGAATGGCAATAGTCAACATTATGTTTTCGTGAACATTTGCACCCTTAATGTTTTTTTGTTTTTAAAGTTTAGTATAGTATATTTTTTTAAATGTATAATTAGCAATGTTTATGTATTTGCACACATAATGTTTTATATTGTTTTATATAATGTCTGAAATAATTAATTACGTTTTTATGTTTTTGAAATATATTTTTTAAAAAACGTAACATTGAAGACGGCAGTCCGTTACAGGAAAAATATCTTCCAATTCTTTCCAATTACAGGGAAATAAATTTAACTTCTAAAAATATTTTACAACATTACATTTTATTGTATTTCTGATTTAAAAAAGCAGCCTTGATGATCATAAAAGACTTATTTCCAAAACATTAACATTTTCAATTATTCCTATTTTTGACATTAAATAAAACAAAATAAAAACATAAAGGGTGCAAATATTAAGTTTATTATATTTTTACATGTATTAATTATTATTATTATTATTATTATTATTATTACATCCCTCACAAAGTGCATGTAACTTCACCGTATTAACAATATAGCATGGCCGTTTCATAATTTTCAAATTTCCTAACCCTCCTGTCATTTAAAAAAGATGACTTTCTTTCTTCTTTTAAACAGAGATATTTTGAAAAATATAGATATTTAGAAAATATACATAAAAATGTTTTTGTCCATTCAATGAAAGTCAGTAGATTCATCAACACTGGACCCCACTGACAAAAAACACTGAGACGTTTCCCAATGTTGTGTCCCACAGAAAAAAGTCAGTCATACATTGTCATTTTAATAATGAGTTTTAGTTTGAAAACTTGCTTTAACACTTAAAATGCAACATTTGCCAAGTCTACCCATTTGTGCAGTTGTACATCTTTCTCAATGCCTCCTAATTCTCTTCTTATACAATCTATACCTTCTCTAATCATATTACATAATCGTACGGCGTAGAAATAAGAATCTCCTCCCCTCTCTGTCTCTCTTCTCAGCTGGTATCATGGCAGTGTGAGTCGTCAGGAGGCGGAGGCTCAGCTGCAGCACTGTAGGGAGGCCAGCTTCCTGGTGCGAGACAGCGAATCAGCTACCAGCAAATACTCCATCGCCCTCAAGTAAGTGCATGCTTGTGTATCTCTGAAATCAAGAGAACGAGAAATGAGTTAGCAGTCCTGAAAAGCTGACGCAGATGATATAAGATCCTTCTTCCCCTCTCTCGACAGGACGAGTCAAGGATGCGTGCACATTATCGTAGCGCAGACTAAAGAGTGCGGCTACACACTGGAAAAGAGCAGCTGTGTGTTCCCGAGCATCCCAGAAGTGGTGCACCACTACTGTACCCAACGCCTACCCTTCACCGGGGCAGAACACATGACCCTGCAGCACCCCGTGCCACGCACGCACTAAAAACACACACACACACACAAGCCAAACTTATACATATTCGCAGCGTTCTCTGGTGCAAAGATGTGAATGTACAATACCGTGGTGCCTGCCAATCACGTGCCAGCAAAACACAGCTTAAAACGTCTTACTGTATGTACATGCGAAAGGAGTAACCAAACAAGCATTACTTGTGTTTCCGTAGGTTTGAAAACTGGGTTTCACTCACGTACGGCATTGAAAGGCCAAAAGAGAAAATGTATTTTACAGAACCCAGTTTAAACGCGACGGTTTTTCGTAATGCGTATCCGTTGCATACTTTTGTTTTGTTATTTCCTCATCCCTTTTTTGAGCGCGCTGGGACTGCAGCCTCATAAATTTATTCCCAATCATGTTACTGATCTAATTTTCTGCCTGAAGGAGTGACTTTGCTAAATGCCCCCTGCTGGGAGCAGCGCTGAACTGCAACGGTATCTCTCCTTCACCGTGTTACTTTTCCCTGAAGAGACACAAATTTTACTCCCTTCGACAATGCGTTTAAGCGGCCGGGAATCTGCACAGCTGATATTTTTAGGATCCGTAGTATAGATTTAGTTTAGAATTATAGCGGAATTCTCGTATTATTTTATCCTGAGGAAAAAAACTTCACCACACATTGGCAGTTCCTGGATAGCTGAGGTTAGATCGTTAGTTCGGATCAATACAGCAAATTGAAGCTGGCTCGTTCATCAGATAAATGAGTCATTGCCGTTGATTGGCTAATGTTCTTGTCTGTATGTGATTATCTATTGATCGGTTTGAGGTTGGGAATAGTGGGATGTCGAACGGATTTACTGACCGTGCAGTCATGCTTGGATTCATGGCGTACTGAATGTGGCATCACTGTTTTGGTGATGGGAAGTTACGTTTAAATGTATGTGTTTTTGTTTAAAGGTAACAGGTTCCATTTTAATCTTAAAGGACGCTAAATTTGATTCTTGTTTAATGTAGATGAGAGAAATGTGATGGACGAAACGCATGTTCACTGAAGATTTTGCCTTTGTACTTTGTAAGACTGTGCAAAGCCTGAAATAAAGCAGATAGTGCTAATTTTGTTAAGTCTCTCAGTCTTTTACATTCACACATAAATGTTCCTGTAGTGAAAAGTGCATACCAGAACCACATATATATATATATATATATATATATATATATATATATATATATATATATATATATACATACATACATAAAAAAAGGTACAAAAGCTGTCATTTTGCTTTTAATATGTATATTATATTATATATAGTAATAATAGTAATATAATATGTTAATAATAATAAAATATTATTACTTATTAATTAGTATTACTTATTAATATATTTTTAAAATATTGAAATATAGCACACATTAATGTTACACATTAATTCGATTGATTTCGAACTGATTTTTTTGCATCACAGGAATAACCATTTTACTGTTTTTCAGCATTTTACTGTTTTTGAATAAGCGCGACCTTGGTGAGCATAAGAGACCTTTTTTCAAAACATTTTTTTAAAATCTTACTAACCTCAAACTTCAAACAGTAGCGTACATCATCACTGCAAGGATCCTTTGATATCATGCACATAAATAATAAATAATAATATTAAATAAATTAAATAATAGGACTAATGTAAAAGTAAAAACAGCAAATGGGATATGTTTTAAGAGCTCAACTGGCAGGGCATAGTCCTAGCAATGCCATTTCCCAGGGATCACCCATATCAAAATATAAATGCTGTACGCCTTGTATGTAGAGCTGTAAGGAAAACTTCTGCCATGTGAACAATTGTAAATGTATGGAAGTAGTCATTTAGGCAGATTGTGCACTATATATATTGTCTGTGTGTAAATATACTCATTCTCACCCACCTCAGAGTCATTTCTCAAAGAAAATGGTCTGTTTCTAATAGCCGACAGAGCTATTAGAAAAAAAATCTCTAGTTATTTGACAGGAAATACCTATTCAGTCAAATCTGTGGCTAAATAGTGTTCTTCTCGACAGCTGAAGTCAGTCAGTGTGTCAAAATCACGTAAGTCAGAGAAAGCTGCCAGCAGCAAATGGCAGGAGACAGAGAAGGAAGGAGAGGGGAGGGGTAAAGGGGAGGGAGGGGTGGCATAAGCACTCGGGGGGGTCCCAGTCTGTAAATAATTCAGCAAGAGACTCCGAGCACTTGGAGCACTGAAGTTTCCCTGTCAGCTCAGCTCTGCAGAGATAGAGAGAGGGAGGCAAAAAGTGGTATACGAGAGAGAGAGAGAGAGAGAGAGAGAGAGAGAGAGAGAGAGAGAGAGAGAGAGAGAGAGAGAGAGAGAGAGAGAGAGAGAGAGAGAGAGAGAGAGAGAGAGAGAGAGAGAGAGAGAGAGGCACAAAGGTGCACACAGATTATGACATCAGAAGGAAAGACAGAGAACAACGAAGGGAAAGAGTGGAAAGCTGTAAGGGAAACCGTAGAGGAAGACATGGAGGAGAGTGCGGAAGTTAAAGAGAAGAACAAAAATATCAGCAGGAAATGCTGTATTTAGTGGTGATGAATATGGGTGAAAAACAGAATGTTAAGCAATTCAAATGTATGTGGTTAAATAGAGAATTCATTATCTCTCTCCAAATACCCATCTATCTATACAAGTGTATATATATATATAATTAAATATAAATATATTATCAAATCATATATTTATTAATATTAGTGTGTGCATCTGTTCTGTAATCTCAATGTGTTTGTTTATACAATGAAAACTGATTAATTCAAACTATAGTATCACATATACAGATCTATATAATCTCAAATATAGGCTATTGTATATTAAATTATCATAATTATCATACCAGCAAAATTTTAATTACTTTTGATTACTCCACCGAACTGGTGCAGACATATCCACATTGCTATGGTCAGTGTGTTTATTTTGCTATTGATAGGAAAGTGCACAGCACATATTTATACTAACGTCACTCTAAGCAGAATGGACGTTAATATGTATTTCACTACAAAGACACTTCCAACTTCCCTTTACTTCTAAGCAAAGAAGGAAAAAGACCTTCACGGTGAGTATTTCGGGTGACCGGCTGAGCGGGTATTGGCTGCCACCTGTGTTGCAAATAACAAAAGCTTATGAAATCCACATACAGCCCCTTAAATATACATTACATAAATGTGCAAATAGTAGTAAAGTTGAACACGCTGGAGGATGGATTTTGCCCTGACGTTGATGATGACATATTATTATTACTCTTACTTTTTAAAGATCTTTTTCACATTTGCTTCCTGACATCTCCATTTACAACGTTTTCCCCGCACTTTGTAGTAAGTGAGAATATGCAAAACATCATATGCCAGGAAGCTTGAGATATCCTCGGCTCTGTGTGACTCACTGCTCGTAAAGAGCATAGCTGTACACTACGGTGTGAATAGGACATGAATACCTACGTAACAGTCAACCAGTGAGTCACCAGTGACCAAGCTTTTGCTTTCCTGCGCATTAATTCCACCTCCCTGCTCTCTCTCTTTCTCTCTATTAATCCATTCTCTTTTCTCTTCCTCTTTCTTGTAATGTTTCCACATCCTTCTCTCCATCCTCCTCCTCCCACTAGCGTCTTCAGGGATCTAAAGCCGAGGTCATCTATAGGGATCCCCCAAGAGAAAATGCAGAAATAGACATTTTGGCCAAAGGGTGTAAGTGTATGTGTAATGGAGGACAGAGAGAGCCATAAACATTGCGAGTGCCATGAGACGCAGGGAGAGCGAACTAGGAGACGGGGAGAGCTTGGGAGACCCCATCATCTCCCCGGAAGCGACGGTTATTTCTGGAACGCTGAGCACTGCGTTTTGACACGCAGCGACTGCAGAACCACTGGTTGAAAGGCCATAAGTGACTGACACGCAGACAAGAGCGGTTGTGATGTGGGGACAGGACTCAGTCATACGGTGATGTTACCGATGATGACTGGTGGAGAGACGATACCCATCTCCTTGAAAAACTCACACCCAGCCACCCGCTCCCCTGGGGCAAAACAGATGAAGCGTAAGTCTCCATACAGAGCGAGCTTTGCTTTCTGCTGTTGGAGTAGGGTGATGCTGTCTTTCAACAGCTGGACGGTTGATGGCAAAATTTGTATGTGATGGTAAAGAGCATTTTTTTAAAAAAGAACTGTCGACTAAAAGGCTTATGGTAAAAAAAAATAACTTTTTAGGTGCATAAAATTCTGCACTAGAAAAGGTCAACATCGTACTGACCTGGTAAATGTGTGAACAAAGTTTCAACAGATTCTTAAAGAAATCATCAAACATTCTAGAATGATTATACTAATCGATTATAATCATCGTAGCTACACTGTGAACGCAAGTTTACATATTTACTTTTATTTGTAGCTTTGTATCATTCACAGTGTATTTTGGGATTGTAAAATGATCAATAAATGATCAGTGAAATGATCAAGCTGTCTTATTAATTAATGATATTAAGCGGTGTATATATATATATATATATATATATATATATATATATATATATATCAATTTGTATACACATCAATATACATACACATCATTATATATATATATATATATATATATATATATATATATATATATATATATATATATATATATATATATATATATATATATATATATATACATCAATTTTGTATCAGAAATAATCTGAATCTTTCAATAATCTGAATGACCTTCTACTTCCACGAAGAATCATTTGTGCCATAAAGAGAACCGGCTGTGGCTGTGATTGTTTGATCGAAGTAAATCTACAAGCGAATAAAGAGAATTACACCTTTCATTACTAGTTTTTCTTCCTTTTTTTTCCTTTCTCTTTTTTTGTCGTTTAATTGTACTCTCAAATATTCCTATCACTTCAGTGCTCATAGTTCCTATTCCGAGAAACTGTTTTCGATATTTTCCCCGAATGTGCTGTCAGTGAAAAGCTCTTTCTGAGATGCGCCGCGAGTCTTCAGGTGGACCAAATGACCTTGTAAAGGAAATGGCAAGTGTCCTGTGAAAAAACACATTCTATGTAACCGGATGTAGTGAAGGGGAATCTGAGGTATGCCTGCCTCCCCCAGCCGCCCCTCCCCTTCGCTGTTTCTGTCATCTCGTCGCATCTCCTCTCATCTCCTCTCTCGCGCACCGCGATTAGTCCTTCATCTACCTGGATGCTCATAAAACCCTTCCCACTCCATCGCTGGGAAAACCACGCGTTCGGCGACCTACAGCCGCCGACGTAACGATGCCAGGTACCGAATAACGTCGAGAAGAAAGCAAATATCTTTAACCCTCGCGCTCTTGTCCACCTCGACAAAGTCACGCTCCGATACGCACGACCACACGCGCGCACGGGAGAGAGCAGTTCACGCGCGGCAGATGCTTCCCCGTCCTCGTTGAGATGATGGCTCTGTGGACGCTCTTCTGTATCCTCGCCATTGTGAAAAGTAAGTTATCCGGACAAAGCAGGGGGAAACGTTACGCCGAGGCTATTATTCGCGAAACAAGTCGTAGCCTACGTAATGCAGGTCGCCGCGCGAGCACAGTCGCGCAAGCTATATGATATTGTCATAGATGTATGGAAGCAAACCGTAGCTCTTTTTTTTTTTTTTTTTTTTTTTTGAGATGAAGAGATGCTTGGCGGTGGACTGCGAATGCGTGCAATCACTCTGGCGATGTGGTAATGTTTCACGTGTGACCCGAGTGTTAACGGATATCATGTCCTTATTTTCGCGTGCTGCAGCGCAATAATACAGAACGGCTTGTTGGCCGTTTCTCATTGTGCGCAGAAGTGCCGAGCAGCGGTTATGCCACCGTAAGCCCGAACGATAATACACATCGTTATTGCAATGAGCCGCAACCGCCACAACTGCTGAGATGTGATTTTTAGAGTCTCTCTGGGGTCGCCTCTTGACGGAGATAACATTTAATTTGTGTTTATCACTCAGCGCTGCCTCGCAGGAATGGTTTGGACAGTTGCGAAGCTTGTGTCAAATTGTCGTGTTCGCAAAGCGAGGTCGCAGAAATGGCTTGAAGTGTGCGTGTTGAAACAGAAGGCATGGGTCTTTAACCCCCTGATGCATGCATTATTAAATCACTACGGAGAGAGAGGAAAAAAGAAAGTTGAATGTTTTCTTTTCACTTCAGAACGGGAATGTAATGATTCCAACCCAGATGTTCCACATCTCTCACCATGAATTTAGGGTTGCTATTGTATGAATATCATAATGAATGATTATATTATTATTAAAATATTCATATTATACCATATAAATCCTTGCTGCTATTAAACACAATTGCAATTAAATTAGTTTTTGCATTACGTCATGTAAACATAACAACAGTGTTATCACATAACATAATCGTATTTCTAATTTTATGGAAATGTCCTTTGAAATGCTTAATAAACACCAGTCCAGTACAGTGGACAGATGTATTTTACATTGTGGGAAGAACATAACATCAAAAATCGGGACATTACAAATAATGTCCGATTAAAAGTGCTTGCTTCTTTCTTTCTTTCTTTGCATTTTACCTAACTGGATCTTCTAGAATCAGAAAAGATTTCAGGGGAACTTGGTGCTATCACTTTTGCCAGCCATGTTTGTTTTATGTGTCATGAATAAAACACAGTTACTGTATCAGGACAGTCAAACTAGCAAAAAAAAGATACAAAGCAAAAAACTGTAAAATAATAATTCGCTGAAAATGTGCTTACCCTCAGGAAGATATTTGGAGAAATGTAGCAGTACATCAGTTGCTCACCAATGAATACTATGCAATGAATGGGTGACGTCAGGAAAACATCACAATAATCCAATCCATCAGTTAAAGCCTTGCGAAATAAAAACATGCATTTCTGTAAGAATATTAGAATATTAAGTTATCTGCTGTAAAAAGTTACCCGATGATCTCTAAAAATCTGTTGTTGGTGTAACCTAATTTATCTAATTTAGTCATTTTTAACAACTTTTGATTTAAAACCAGATCATTTAGATCTGTAATGGTTGCAATGTCCCTGTTAGAAACACAGTGACTGAACAAGAATTATAACTGAACACGCTTAGCACGAAAGAAAAAATAAATAAATGTGCTTGCACACATGCACGCACGCACACACACACACACATTGCAGGCTGGTGAAAATCGGCTTAGGTCCTCCTTTCTAAGTGTCAGACCCCAGAAGGCTAATTCAGTTAATTAACTCTGACTACAAGCAAATGAGTAAAAGAACGAATGACCGTCAGACGTGTTGTGAAAGGGTTTGTTAGGGTCAAAAAGGAGGAGGGCCCTCACTCCACCATCCCACACCCTTCAAGCTCATAGCCCTCTTTTCTTTTCGGTACAGTATAAGCATGTTCAGATTTTTTTTCTATGAATAAATTTAGTACTAGTACATCAGTGTATTACACTCACTAGGCAGTTAATGCAGTTACTCACCCAGTCATATTAGATAATCATTAACTGAAGAGGACTAAAAAGGATATGGTGACGAACAGACATGCATCCATTGTGTGAATGATTAAAGTTACATAATACACACTTAAGGAATATAGCAGTGCCCTGTTCTCTCATTAAGTGGTATCAATCAGAAGCACTGACCTGTAAATGTTTAGCTTCCATCCATTTAAAACCCAACGTTTGAGAAATAATCTTTTATGGTAATTACTGAAACTCTTCTCAAGATAAAAAGCCACCATATTTTACAATATCTGTTCCCTTGATGAACTACAAAAAAAGAAAACGTTGCCGTTGTAATTTAAAAAAGAAAAATTAAACTGTTGTTGTCATTTATTGAGATCATGTGAGAAATGAAATCCTACTTGAATGACATCAGATGGATGTAGTTAGAGTTGTATTAAAAATGTCTTGGATTTTCCAAAAAATTCTAACAGCAGTGAACTGGGGTCGATTTTGAAGCCCAAAAAAAGCACAGCCATCCATCACAGAAGTGCTCCACACAACAATTAATAAAGGACTTCTGAAGTAAAGTGATGCGTGTGTATAAGAAAAATATCTATATTTAAAACTTACAACTGTATATAAACTGTAATCTCTAGCTTCCACTAACAGTTGTACAAAGGTTCTTTAAAGAGTGGTGTTCCGGCGGATAGCAGAAGCTCTGGTGATAATTTGCTAGAACCGGTTTTGTTTACAGCAAAAGAAAAAGTTTTTTCTCCTGGCTAAACCTTGAATTGTACATCTCTTTCGTGACCAGAGTTTGTTTTGCTCTCTCCTCTCTGTGCTGTGTCCTATCACTCATCCAACACCTCTCTCTTGTGAATGTGTGTATGACAGTCTGTGGAAGCAAGAGATTACGGTTTAAATATGGATATTTTTCTTCTCTTTTCTCTTTTCTCTGTATTACACAAATACATTGTTCCAGAAGTGCTTTATCAACCCTTTGGAGCAGGAGGAGCACTTTTATGATGGATTAATGCCCTTTTTAGGGCTTCAGAACTCAATCACCATTTACTTCCACTAAAGTTAGGAAGAACCAGGAAATGTTTAATATACAGTAACTCTGATTGTTATTTTTGAGTGAGCGATCTCTACTAATAAAGTTTGTGTTCTGAAGAAACACAATGTGTATTTGTGAATAAAAACCTAAATCAAATCTTTTGACCAAATTTGGGACTTGGACTTCAGAAAAGTTGTGTTAAACTGCTCAAATGGATTTCTTTTCAAATGTTCAAATGTGTTTTAAGATCAGAACAAATTGGGAGAGAGACAGGGCGGCAGAATCAGGAAAGGTCCTCGAATCAGCATTTGAAGTCGGGACGCCTCTAGTCCAGTGGCTCAGGTTTATTTAAAAATATCTATTGTGTTGATGAATGAAAGAAGTTGTGTTTGGAATGACAGAAATGTAATTTCTGGATGATCTATCTCTTAATGGCACTAATTCCACCACATTTGACCTAATAATGTAATCACCATATCCTAACTACACTAGGTTTCTAGACTAAATTTCACGTGACGCATAGCGGCTGGTTAGGAAAAAAGATGGAAAGATACCTGTTATCACATTTTGTGGCATTTGTAGTTAGGACATGTTGTGAGTCAGTAATATTAAACAAAATCAAGTAGATAGATAGATAGATAGATAGATAGATAGATAGATAGATAGATAGATAGATAGATAGATAGATAGATAGATAGATAGATAGATAGATAGATTAATGTTACTTGAAGCACATTTTTGTTAACTGGCAAAAAATGTTTTAGCAGCAAAAAGTGCTGTACAGGCATATAGTTGGATAGGATGGCACAGTATTCATAGGCACCCACCCACCCAGCCAAAATATATGGTGAATCAATATTCAGTTCCTCTCACCTCTTCCATTCTACCCAAGCATTAACTGTAATTAATGTCAGCAAGTCGGTCCTGGCTCTGCTGAACGTCTTTCTGTTCGGCCTCTCTTTATCAAGGAGGAGCAGATTTGGCAGTGATTCGGACTAAATACAGCTTCAGCCTTGAGGGAGCCGTAAAAACAGACAAAGCCTGTTGTGGAGTGACTTACGGCCCACCTTTATCTACCGGCTGATCGATGGTGGAGAAACAGAGGGTCGAGCCCTCTCCACCTCCTGCATTATAGCTCTGCTACAAACTCACACCCAGGAATCAGACTTTACAACATACTGCTACATAAGCCATAGATGAGATGGATGGGTGGATGTTTTCAAACAGAGTGGAACAGGAGGCAGACTTTGACATACAATAGTCGGGCAAGAATCAGTGGACAGCATTTGGTGTGTTTTTGGCATATGAATAAAATTAGCATATTAATCAAATTACATGTATGCAAACTTGCTCATGCATTTATCACTGTCTTTCCCATTTGCAGAAACGCATAAAGAGATGCGCATTTTGAGGGGTCAATAAAGAGCAGTGAGTGTAGGTGCGGATGGGAGGTTCACCTCCTGCTCTATTTTTAGCTTTATTATTCACACCTCAGCACACACACTCCTCGCAGAGTCTGTGTCTCTCCCTTACTTTCGGTTAAACACACTGACTCTCAAAGGACTTTAAAGGACGTTCTGGCATCTTCTTTTAGTACATAAACCGATCGCAAACCCCACCTTACCTCTCAGAGCGTTTACGCACTTGAAACTTCTCGGTCTACTTCAAATGAACCTTTAACTCAAAAATGTTCTGTCATCATTTACACACCCTCATGTCGTTCCGAACCTTGCTTTATTATTTGGAACACAATAGGGAGATTATTTTCCATCCTATTGAACAATGAATATGTAGCTTTAAAGCTTCAAAAGTGAGCATAAATCTTGGTGAAGATGTTATAAACACTTCTAGTCATCTAGAGCTGGATCAGAGAGGTTTTGTGAATTGGACCAATCGATTAGAAGAATAGATCTTAATCAAAATAATTTTGCCATCACTCGTCTAATGAACACCAGCAGTAGTGCAAGGAAGAAGCCACAAGGACCACTTTTATGCTACATTTGTGGTGAATTTTGCATAATGTTTGAAACTGTGAAGATCCTATTGATTGTAACTGTAAAAGTATCATATCAGGAATATCACATATCTTTTATATCAATATATGACTTATATATCAAAGAAAGAATGACATGAATATGAACTTGTCTACTGTACATTCAACAGTTTGATGTCAGTAATTTTCTTTTTCTTTTTTAAAAGAAATGTATAAGTTTATGCAGCGAGGTCACATTAAATGGATTAAAAGTGACAATGAAGACATTATATAATATTTCTATTTTAAATAAATGTTGTGAACTCTTGAACTTTCTGTTCTTAAGCTGAGAAAAGCACTGTGGTTGCCACATCATGGTTAGCACAACTGTCTTCAACATTAATATACTATGTTTCTTGAATATCAATCTTGAATACCACCGCAGACTTATTACTGCTGAAAATTCCGATATTGTCTTCACAGCAATAAATAATATAATTTATAATATACAAACATATATGAGCACTTATTCTTTAAGTTATTTCAGATTCTAATAACAATTTACAATATGGCTGTTTTTACAGTATTTTTTTATCAAATAAATGCAAAAACAAGAAATACCTTAAACTTTTGAAGAGTAGTGTACATTAAACACATCTTTTCTTTCCTCTTTCTCTCTCTCTTTCTCTCTCTCTCTCTCTTAGCGGTTTCATGCCGATTGTAGCTCATATGTGCATATAGCATGCTTACATTGCACTCTTGTCATCTGATCTGTAGGTCAGTCATGCTGGCTCAACACTTCAGCCCATCTATAAGGCAGTGATGTAGCACTCTGGTCTGCTTTCATATCTCTGATTCACAGACCATTTCAACAGCCAACAAATGATACTGAGGTTTTCCAATTTCACGCAGATATCCAACCAGCACGTCTCGCATGCTAATCTTCTACAGTATTGGAATATCTGTCAAAAAAGCTTACTGTCCAGAGGTCTCCATGCCAAGGTCCCCTTAAACAGACCAAAAAAAAGAGAGAGAAATGCATTTTTAAGATGGCTTCATGATAACACTGTATATGGTACCGTATTAATGTATTTACAGTATAAATGTATTTACAAACTTAATGGAAAAATAAATTAACCATGGACATACATATATATCATACTTTTATATTATACAGTACTATACATTACATTTTTCTCAAGTTTTTGGTTGATGTTAATGCAAATTTAGTATTTTCATTTAGCACTTTTTTATTATTTAGAAAGAAAACATAAATGACCCTGTGTGCTATGGGAGCTAAAAAAGCACAGCACTATGATTCAGCAAAGACCTTATGAATATGCATAACTCGTTACCTTATTTTTTGTACGTTGACCTTTTGTTCATTATATTCTGTCATCAGGCAAAACACATGCCCAGATTATTTGTAGAGAAAGAATGACTATGATGTTCTTGGGATGTCAAGAATTTTCCTGGGGGACAGAAAGAGAAAGGAAGCAAGTAATGTGGAGAGAAAAAGTGGCCCTTTAACCTTTAGCTTTTTGTATGGCAAGGCTTTTACTAACAGTAGAGCTTTATTATTATTATTATTTGTTTTTTTATGAGGATGACAGCTATAGATTAATTTAGAACATGAGATCTCATATTCATCAAATTCACCTTTTAATGTATTCAATGTAATATATATATATATATATATATATATATATATATATATATATATATATACACACACATACAAAGAATCTAATGGAATCTAATCAATTTAAATACAAAATAATACATTATTTTTATGTAGATATGCCTTATACATTGTTGAAACAGAACAATCCTTTTTTTGTGTGCAAAAATATTTTTTGGTGATAAACATTTCATAGTAATAAATGCATTTCATTATATGAAATATTTAAACAAATCTCCAAGACAACAGGGCTTCAATGGTCAGGTGTATTAATTTCTGATGAGCTGCTGTTTTTTAATCCAGATGTGACCATGTGTTGCCAAGCCAATGTTCCTTTTAGATGAGCGCAAACAAGCTCAGACAAGCCATTCCAAATCAGCCAGACATAAACCTGCCAACACAAGCTGGACTAATTGTAAACACTCAATTTTCAGAACCATTTGGTGTCTATGGAGCGTATAGCATTTGTACAGAAGAAAGCCAGACCCAGAAACAGCACACAATGTATGAAGGGAAGCATAACAATAAAACAGGTTCAGAGTGCTATCGATCCTTTCACAGCACATTTAAAGAGGGCACTGTGCGTTCAAAGCTGAATAAGAGTCGCTGAACTGCTTAAAGGCTGATCTTTCGCTCCAAGACTGATTTGCACCAATGCTATGATTACAACATTTCATGCATCGATCAGCAATGCAGTTTTATTGCACAGAACAGTCTACATATGTAATGATTCTTGTGATGTAAAAACATTATGATTTTAGCAATTTCTAACAAAAAAGTGGCACCAAAACCATATTCCGAGAGGTAAAATTGTCAGGCAGGATTATCATGTAAAGGAGACAATGCCAGCCAGATGAGCTTATGAAGCCGACTCCCCTTGTGTCCTTGTGGAATGAATGCGGTATGTATGATGCAATGCGATGTGCGGTAACACAATAGCTTTCTATGGCCAGCAATTTGTTTGGCCTGTCTTTGAAAGCTTTCACCGTTATGAGTGTGCTTTAGATGCTCAGATCAATACCATCAGCTCTAAGCATCTGTCTAAAACACATCGTCCTATTTCTCCTGAATCGACTTCTCTTTTTCTTCTTCTTCAAAGGCATGTACTGCAGAAATGCAGCAAATAAATATAGCACAAATATGCATGAAGATGCAAATATGCATAGGCTGAATGGAGAGATTTGTTTTGTGACAAGCATATTTATCAACTATTCACAGCTGAATGTATTGTATGAATGCGCCACACACAAGTTTTTCTGTATGGACTTACTTGATCAGTATTATTCATTAATTAAAGTACTCTCTAGTATGTACATGATTGAATGTATGTGTGTTTGTGTTTGTGTGTCAACTAACCTCCATAATTGTGGTTTGATAAAACTGTGGAAAGGAATAAAGGGGTAGTCCACCCATAGAAATCTACATTTTGTAATAATTTATTTATCCTCATACCATGATTTTCATGAGAGAGAGAGAGAGAATGAGAGGTTGGAAAATGAAACTGAAACACTGGCCAATTTAGTATTGGAGCTTTCATGGCTAAATTTGACCAGCCTGGTGGCCAATCTTCATTGATTGCACATTCCATCAGTAAGAGCAGATTGTGAAGATTTAATTAGCAAAATAATAGCACAGTTTTGCTTAAAATATTGCAATACACACAACATTATGGGTGACATATCAGGGAGCAAAAGAGGACAAATTGTTGGTGCATGTCTTGCTGGTGCATCTGTGACCCAGACGGCAATTCTTTGTGATGTATCAAGAGCCACAGTATCCAGGGTAATACCAGCATACCACCAATAAGGATGAACCACATCCAACAGGAGTAACTGTAGATGCAAGAGGAAGCGGTCTGAAAGGGATGTCCGGGAGCTAACCCGGATTGTATCAAAAAAACATAAAACCACAGCTACCCAACTCAATGCAGAATTAAGTGTGCACCTCAACTCTCCTGTTTCCACCAAAACTGTCCGTCATGAGCTCCACAAGGTCAGTAAACATGGCCGAGCTGCTATAGCCAAACTTTTGGTCAATCGTGCCAGTGCCAAACGTCGATTACAATGGTGCAAGCAGCGAAAATCTGGGATGTGGACAATGTGAAACATGTATTGTTCTCTGATGAGTCCAGCTTCAGTGCCTTTCCCACTTCCAGGAGAGTTACGGTGTGGAAAAGCCCCAAAGAAGCGTAACACCCAGACTGCTGCGTGCCCAGAGTGAAGCATGGGGGTGGATCAGTGATGGTTTGGATTGCAATATCGTGGCATTCCCATTACTTGTGCTAGTTGGGCGCGCTACTGTCAAGGACTACCAAACGATTCTGGAGGACCATGTGAACCAATATTGTATCCTGAAGGCAGTGCCATGTATCAGGATAATACTGCACCAATACACATAAAGATCTAAATATTATTGAATCACTTTGGGGTGTTATGGAGGAGTGAGTCAGGAAACGTTTTCCTCCACCAGCAGCACGCAGTGACCTGGCCACTATTCTGCAACAAAAATGGCTCAAAATCCTTGTATCTGTCTTTCCCAAGAAGAATTGATGCTGTTTTGGTCACAAAAGGAGGCCCTACACCATACTAATGAACCAGGCGTTTCAGTTTATATATATAAAATAGGGGTGGCACAATGAAACTGTATTAGTTCCAAATCGTCACGGTACGGACATCTTGGTTCGGTGCATGATGCTGTTACGATGAATACAAGCAAACCCCACTTAATTCGGGAGGGGGTGCCTGCAGCAATGCAACGCTGTTTGGTTGACTGTATTTTATTTTGATACTGTTAGCAATGCTGGAAGTGATGTGTGCCGACACAATTACTTCAGCTGTATCCTTACCAACAGGATCAGCTTACTGTCTTAATAATAATGCATCACTGTATGAAGGTCTGCTTTTATTTGCTTGATACATTGTGCTTTGAGTTTCCTTTCTGGGAACAAATTAAGCATATTACAAAAAGTGACTGAAACTCGGCATATGTCGACACATTACCTACATCGCACGGTTTTCCCCCTTGTTTATGTGTTAATTAAATCAAATATATTTCAAGAATTTATTCCTTGTATGTATATGTACTGCAGATTATATATAACATTATAATGTAATATAATATTTAGCATTTTCATAATTAGGTGAAAAATAAATTTGTACTATTGTACGTTCAAAATAAATGAAAAGAAACCGAGCACAGTATTTGTTGTTTTTTCAAATCGAACCGTGACCCCTGTACCGAGGTGTGTACTAAACCATGACATCTGTGTATCGTGCCACCCCTAATATATAATTTCATTGTTTTTTACAATGCATAAATAAATTATGATCTCTTGGATGAAAAATGATTGCAATCATTTCATTTTTTCGAGGAATGTATAACAAAAATATGTGAA
This sequence comes from Puntigrus tetrazona, assembly GCF_018831695.1. Lineage (NCBI taxonomy): Eukaryota > Metazoa > Chordata > Actinopteri > Cypriniformes > Cyprinidae > Puntigrus > Puntigrus tetrazona. The sequence goes on from NC_056714.1 coordinate 14,771,509, forward strand.
AACTCATATTTTTGTGAGGAAAAAAACTTTATTTCAGAAAACTCAAGACCTGTTTTGGTTAAATGTTATAATGACTGAAAGATACTACATGGACATATATTATGGGATCAATATAATGTAGTAAAAAAGAGGTCTATTATTATTTGTATTATTTCAAATACTAATGTGATTGTATATATATGATATATATGATATTTTGATCAAGAGATGGCATGTCAATTTGTAGTTTAATCTTGTGAGTTAATAAGGAAAATGTAAAGCATGTCAGAATTGCCCCTGGTCTCCCCCTACAATATTTTTCTCTACACAAGCCAAAGCACAAGGAAACATTATAAGCACTTATAGAGAGAGCTGGAGAAGACAGCATCCCACTGCCTGGCTTTATATAGCACAGCAAACACACAGAGAGAGGATCAAAGAAGAAGAGAAAACATGCTGATTTATTAAAATGCCTTCTGCCTCAACACAACCCCGCACAACATTGTCTTAAAGAGGAGAGAGAGAGAGAGAGAGAGGGGAAAAGATGGATGGGCTGAGAGATGACGAGGAAAGAGAGAGAAAAGGAAAGGAGGATTGCAGCATTTGTTGAACATTAATAGTCATTTCAAAAGCATGGACATAAATAAGGGGTTGGTCTTCTGATAAGCTTTCGGTCTTCGGGGAAGGCTTGAAGATGGAACACTGATGCAGATGGGTTGTTTCTAATGCAGTTGTGATCTTAATTCATCTCAAAGATGTGGTGTTCAAGCATTCTTTGTGAAGGCCAGTCAAGATCTTTCATGCCAGACTCACTGAAACTCTTCTACGTTAGCCTTGCTTTGTGTTTTAAGTATGACCAGTTCTACTAAAATGCGTTTTATGTAGTAGCAGAAGCCGAAAAACCAAAACAGAAAAAGAGTGTCCACTTACTTTTGGCAATCTGCACACTACTGTTTAAAATATTTTTTTAATGCTTTTTAAAGAAGCCTCTTATGCTGACCAAGGCCACATTTATTTAATCAAAAATAGGAATAGCGCCATAATTTTAAAAAGATTTCTATTTTGTACATATCCTATATATCCTTTGCATATTTTTAAATAAAAGGTACATTATAGTTTCATTTTTACTTTATTTTAATTTTAATTTCTAATGAAGATGATAATACAAATATTACACAAATTATTCTGTTCAAAAGGTGATTCCTTGATATTCTTGATTATTCTTGAGTGTTGCCTTCTTATAATATATCTGTTATTCAGCAGCTTCATGGTATAAAAAATAATCTTAAATTTTAAATTTCTATTTTTTTTTAAAGCTAAACGTCTTTCAGATTATGTAAGAGATGGCCTATTTAAATGTATGAGAAAAATCTTATGTAATGCTCACATTTAAATTAAGACACACAAGCACACACCAAATCAGGTAACTCAGGCTTTTTTTAAAGGGGACATGACGTGGATTTTCAAGGCTCTTTTAAAGATGTTTTTTTTTTTTAAACAGAATATTCTTCTTTTTTTCATTTTCCATGTTGTGCTCCAGTGAAAGGAGAAATCTGTCAAAATGTGAATTCGCATTGGTATTGTATTTAGATTAGTAAGCGTCAGTTATCTTGATGAGTCCTATTGGCTTTTGACATACCGTGACATTTATGTCCAGAGTAGACAGAGTGAATGAACACCAGTGGATGGGGCCTGTGGTGCAGTGATGTATAGTTATTCCCTCAATGTCTTGCTCTGGAGGCAGTCACATACAAATATATTTGTTCGTGTGATGTCACAGATCCCACAATAGCCATTTCTGGAGCTTGATGAAATAAATGGTGTTATAATGAGGAAGAGATTTTATTTAAAATAAGGGATCGTTTAAAAAGCTAGTTAAATCAAAAATAAAATTTTGTAATTACTCATGCCATTTCAAATGTATGAATCCATTGTTCATCTTCAGAACACAAATTAAGATATTTTTGAAGAAATCCGAGAGCTTTCCGACCCTGCATAGACATCAGTGAAACTGAAACATTCAAGGCCCAGAAATGCAGTAAGGACATAAAAATAGACCATGTGACATCAGTGGTTCAGCTGTAATGTAATGAAGCTATGAGAATAATTTTTTGTGCGTAAAGAAAACGAGAATAACTTTATTCAATTATTTCTTCTCTTCCATATCAGTCTCTGTACCAAAGATGAATGAAAGTCTTACAGGTTTGAAATGACATGAGGGAGAGTAATTTGGACGATATTTTGTACTTTAATAGTACTAAGAAGATATAAAAAATAAAATTAAAGGAAAATTTGATTGCTCATGTCATGACCCCTTTAAGATAGGAGCAATAAAAGAAGGGAACTGAGCAGAAAAGGGATATTGCGTTTAAACAGACAGAGATTTAAAGGACTGTATGTGCAGGTGGACATCAGCACAGAGGAGAAAGAGAGTTTATGGTGTGTGATTAAGAGTCTTCATTGATCTGTGTCATAGAAACATCTTTCCTGTCCACTGAACACAACAAGAGCAGCAAGAACAAGCCAATAAGAGAGAGACGGAGACAGAGGACAGGATGGATGAGTAGAGACCGAGACAGAAATTTATTATGCTGACCCTGAGAAAGGAGAAAACAAGAAGATGGGTGAAGTGGAGACCAATACGCTACACCATCTCTCACCATATTTTACTTGCTTGTTATATACAGAGCCATTTTATATTGAAAGATTATTGATATGTTACGTTCTTTGTTGTGGTGCTTGTGAAGATTAGCATACAAAGAAATGTGTCCTATATGTGTAACTAATATACTCAAGAGGGGAAAACAGCTTTTACTTGATTTGATGAATAAAGCCATGTCACTGGATTGATCTGTAGGTGCTATTAGTCAATTGCAGTGAAGCAAGCATGCGACAAGGGTTTATAAGCACGCAATGATGGGTGTTTGCCTGTCACTTGCAAAAATAAAAGAAATCTGAGGCAGCGGGCCTGTGTGTTTTTCTATTTGCATAATTAATATACACAGTGCACACACATATATTATACATGCAGATATTTAAGAAAAACATGATACATTTACATTTTCATATATTTAGATATGATATAAATGTAATGTGTTTGTGTGTGTGTGTGAGTGTAATTATTTTTTTTCTGTGGTTTCCATGAAGAGTTGCATGACTTTTTTTGAAACAGATTTCTGTTTCATGTTCTCCAGAGAGGAGGTTTTCTGTGTTTTGCAGCTGTGCCTCAGGTTTAAACAAAAAGTGCACAGCAGATGCCACTTCTAAAAATGGGAATCTTTCTGAAACGTGGGATGCGTATTGATCTATGGTACTGTATATCTCTTACAGGCAGTGATGGGGCAGATACAGAAGAGAGACTGGTGGAGCATCTTCTAAATCCAGCCCACTACAACAAACTGATCCGACCAGCGACTAATGGCTCAGAACTGGTGACAGTGCAGCTGATGGTCTCGCTGGCTCAGCTCATCAGTGTGGTCAGTGGACACATTTACATATTGTTCTCTCATATTTACACGGAATATGCATGTGAATAAGGGTTTCATTAAATTGTTATAATATTTGGCATGCTGTGCCTCCTTATGAATTGTACTTCATTTCATATCATAAAACTTGTTCCCTTCAGAATTTAACCAAATACGTGACAGAGCCAGAGCTTTTATTGGAACCCTCTTGTCTATTCAAAATCTCTTCTGTTTTCACAATTTGGTTGTTTTTTTCAGTGTGGTATTATGTATCTTAGCTCAGTAAGCCTACTTAGGTCTAAAATGGAGCTGTGACATAATGCAGTTAGGCTTAGAGGCTTTTGTATTAGCATGATTTTTAGAGTAAAATGATGTCAGTGTGCTGTTAGAAGCGAGTATAGACAACAGGAAATGGCCATCTCTGTTCCCACAGGTGCAGCAAATTACCCATGCTTACTGACCACTCATCATTCTATGCTAACCGCTCAGCTGTCAGCCGATTACATGCTTCCTTCATGCTTGTAATGCACTGTAAATCAACAGCTCACTTACCTGGGCTGAAAGCTGGAGGAAAGTAGCGTTATTCTTGTGTAATTCATCACTGGAGAGCAGGCAGGGGCTTCTTGACGTCCTTGATCCATAAAAAAAATTATGCTTAAGAATGTAGCCTTAAAGTCAATTAAAAGAGATATTAAATCATGAAATGATGAACCATGATGAATACTTTCTTATGGTACTTGGTACTATATTATATTGGAACCATATATATATATATATATATATATATATATATATATATATATATATATATATATATATATATATATATATATATATATACAGGAATTAATAAAAATCTTTTATTAATTCATAAAACTATAATAATTCACTTAAATGTGTTGTTCAAAAACATAAGATTTTGCATTTTGAAGTTGCTATTTTTACTTTTCTCTGTCTATTTGGTGTTCTAATTATATTAAATTGTATTATATTACATTAAATTTAATAACAATGTTAATCAAATATTCAATAAATGTTAATAAATGCTGGAATAAATACAATTTATATAACGTATTTCTAATATGAAGTTCAATTTGTATCATCTTTTAACTTGTATGATCTCAGTCTGTTTTTTTCTTTTACACAGCATGAGAGAGAACAGATCATGACCACCAATGTCTGGCTTACACAGGTCAGTCTATATTTGCATTATTTATGCCCCATTTTATCCACATGTACTGCTGTCACAGACACACAATTGTTTTTCTGTCATTGTAATTGATGTTCTGCTGATTTCCATCGAAGCTTACATAAATATTATCAAATAAAGTGTTTTTTAAAGACTAACTTTAAAGTGTGCATTCACAATTAAACACCTAACATCGACAGCTACCGATTACTTAAAAGTCTCCTGCCATAATTAGAAAGCAAACAAACATGGTTAAGAGTGTGAATATGCAGAATATCAGAAGCAAAATCTCAAATTGAGTTTGTTTCCATAATAAGTATCTCACAAGCTGTTATTACACACAAAACAACCCATGGAAATCTGTTTGTACAGATACAGTACTCTCTTACACATTTCTCTTTTTTCTCTCTCGTTCTTCATATTTCTGTCACTCCCTCTCTGAATCATCTGCTCATGGTCACTATGACCATAGATGTCAGCTGGCAGGAGTTATTGCCGCTGTCAGTACAGGTTACCCATAAAACTTTGCCACTGTGCGTGTCTTTCCCAGCCAGAGAGTGTGTGTGTGTGTGACTGGCGTGTCAAAGTAAAAGATGTAGCATAATTACATTAGTGGTCACTATCTGGTCAAACTCAACAGAAAGTGCATTAAATGACCATCATTAGACATTTATCACTCTTTTTGTGTGTATTAATATGACTATTATTAGCTAGGCTACGCCTTTTGACAGCTCTCATTTGCAGTCTGTTTAATCTGTCAGCATTTAGGGCCTCAAGTAATTATTTCTAATCTTCTAATCTAGTTTATTAGGACATTTCTATTAGTAATGAAAAGTGACAGATCATTTATACATACGCTAAATATACTGCTAATTGACAGAGAGCAGTGGTGTGTGACAGATGAACATCATTTTAACACCATGTGGAATTGGTTACACCTCAACAGAAAATTATATATATATATATATATATATATATATATATATATATATATATATATATATAACATTATAACAAATGCGCATATATAGTGCATGTGTGTGTGTGTGTGTATTTTTTTATATCATATTATTTTCATAATATATACTATATGCATGTGTATTTAAATATTAACATGTATAGTTTTATATTCACTAATTCACTTAATATATATATGTGTGTGTTGCTATAAAGCCATGAGTAAAATGTAGGGGAAGAGGCCCAAAAATGATCACACATTTTTCTCCATTGACAGCCATTCAAAAGAATGAATGGTGAAAAGAATGGATTGCTTCATAGAAGGGATCATAGCCTCTCAAGTCTGTCGTGGTCATTTATTTTCGCTCTATCCTCAGGAGTGGCAGGACTACCGGCTAACATGGAACCCAGATGAGTTTGACGGCATGAAGAAGGTCCGTCTTCCTTCCAAACATATTTGGTTACCTGATGTTGTTCTTTACAACAAGTAAGTCTCAAAGATAATACCCTTTTTTGGCTTTTGTGTATTACAGTACTTATCTATTCTAATCTTAGCACCGTCTTTATTGTATCTGATAGTTTTTTCCATCACCCATACCTTTCCTCTATCGTTAGAGGGTAGATAACATCCCTCCTTATCAGTCTTTGTCTCATTAGTGGTGTTCTCGTGTCACATTACATGACCTCACTGTAAATAAAGCATGTTCCTCCTCTTTCCCTGTCAGTAGAAGATGTTTTAAATTCAACCTAATTAACACCAGCCTGTGTTTGTCTTGATGTTTCATTAATAAACTGTGCAGAGACACCCACAAACAGGCTCCAAATGCTTTCAGTATTTAAGTTCCATTTCTACTATTGTTATGATGTTTTCTGGATTATGTACCTAGCAAATGTGACGTGTCTGCACCAAATGCCTGAACTAAACAGTTACATAAGGCACTTACATTTGACATGAACAGGGTCAGGCAGTCAATATTAAAATACACTGTATTAAAAGTATTGCCGAAAGATGTGATCATTAGAGATGCACAATACCTTGCCATGTGACTTGTGTACATTAACTTGTCTGGGTAATGTTGCTTAAAGTTACAATATCTAGTCTTTCAAGGTCATGGATTTGATTCATACTGAAGCAATTGCACAATCTAATAAATTGTGTCCTTTGAATACAATGTGCCATCTGCTAAATGTACTAAATGTCTGATGTTATGATTGCGTAGAAACATAAAACGACAAACATTCGCGCAATATGTGCAATGATACCAGAGACTGCAGTTACAAAACTGTAAAGCACTATTTATATAAAGCATTTTCTATCTACAAATTATATCAGTAATACATAACTAAACTTTTATCCACTTATAATAGTAGTTTTGACAGTTTTACTTCAATAATAGTAATCCTGTCAAAGAAAAATAAATAAATGCAATTGCTTGTTGTGTTACTGTATTAATTTGTTCCATTAAATGATGAGTGACGAGCAGTGATGGGAATAACAGCGTTATAAGTAAACAGAGTTACTGTGTTGTTTTTTTCATTTTTTCCCCGTTACAACTCTGTTAAACGTTACTGACAATAAAATGTGGCGTTAATATAATTTATTATGATAACACAATTTTTTTTTTCAGTCCATTTGAATGGGTGCTACATGTAAACAGTATTGTTTGTTGTATTTTCCAGTCAAAATAACAGTTTCTTTGGAATTCTTCAGCTTTTAAGAACTGCTGGTTTCTCTGGTAGTGGGCGGAACTAATGCGCTAACGACCATCTCATTGGCTGGCGCTCACCTTTTATAGTCCCTGTTTTGATTTGACATCATGATTAATATTCATGAACCCAGCAGCTCATTAATCATTAATCAAAGCGAGTTTTTTTTATTGCTACTAGTAGTAGAATTTGTAATACTTGTGTAATCTTTTTGAATATTCACTCATACTTGTTCATTCTGATTACTAAAGTTCTACCATATAATGCTAAATTATAATATCATTATATTATAACTCTTGACTGACTGACACAGTAGTTACTTTCCCAGGTAATTAGTAACTAGTAACTATAACTAATTGCTGTCACACTTGCACTTTTGGTGTGCACCTGGTTTCATTTGACATCAGAGTTCGGTTCAGTTGAATAATCTGAATGCTGTTTTCTAAACTTCTAATCCATAACCAGATCTGTCTATGTGATGGTCTGGGATACTGTATAACTTTGGTGCCGTTCATTTCGGATGTGAATTGTTTTAAGTGAACCGCTACTGATAACATTAATTGGTATTATGTGACAAGCATCACTGAAGTGCTGCAAGCAAAGATAATTTATATCTCATTTCCGCTCACCTTCAGCAGAAATCTCCTGCATTCTTTTGAACCTTTGCATCACATTTGTGACAAATAGACACACAAGCTCTTATGTGTTTGTGCTTTAGAAGCAATCTGCTGTAGGCTATCTATTCATTTTGCCGTCTTCTCCTGCTGATTCATTTTCAAGCAAAAGGGATGAATAGCTGCTTCTCTGGTGACACAAATTCATGGTGTAGTTGTACTTATTATATACATTTTTTAATTATATCATTTTATTTTCATTTGTAAAAAGGTAATGTTTATTGAAAGTATAGCCCTTTGACGTTTTTCGCAATTCTTGTCTTTCCACCTTTTTATGGCCATAAATTTAAAGTAACTTAATCTAAGACTTTTTAAGGACCAGAACACAGTGTAAATTCAGTCCAGAAGAGGATGGGGGATCAGCTGAACTCTGGTCCCAGCAATCAGTCCTTAATTATTTTATGTGATAGTCAACATTATGCAACAAATTCTATTAATAAAGCTTACTTTGAAGTATTAACCATCTCATAACCTCTCTGTCTCCTTCTCCATCAGTGCTGACGGCATGTACGAGGTGTCTTTCTACTCCAATGCCGTCATCTCCTACGATGGAAGTGTCTTCTGGCTGCCACCAGCGATCTACAAGAGTGCCTGCAAAATTGAGGTGAAACACTTCCCCTTCGACCAGCAGAACTGCACGTTGAGCTTCCGCTCGTGGACCTACGACCGCACAGAAGTGGACCTGGTTTTGCGTGCCGACGTGGCTAGCATGGACGATTTCACGCCCAGCGGCGAGTGGGACATCATTGCTTTGCCTGGCCGGCGAAACGAGAACCCCTCTGACCCAACCTACGTAGACATTACCTATGACTTCATTATCCGCCGCAAACCCCTCTTCTACACCATCAACCTCATCATACCTTGCGTCCTCATCACCTCGCTGGCCATCTTGGTCTTCTACCTTCCGTCGGACTGCGGGGAGAAGATGACGCTCTGTATCTCAGTGCTTCTGGCCCTCACTGTGTTCCTGCTGCTAATCTCCAAAATCGTGCCGCCAACATCTCTTGACGTCCCTCTGGTCGGGAAGTATCTGATGTTCACCATGGTTCTGGTCACGTTCTCGATTGTGACAAGTGTGTGCGTGCTGAACGTGCACCACCGGTCGCCCACCACTCACACCATGCCTCCATGGGTGAAGCTGGTGTTCCTCAACAAGTTACCTGCTTTGCTCTTCATGCGGCAGCCGCGCAACAGCAGCGAGCGTCAGCGTTTGCGCCAACGCCGGCGTGCCAACGAACAGCAGGAAGGTGGGCGAGCGGGTCTGGCTGCCGGGCTCATGGCGGGTTTGGGCTTGGGTGGCACTTCTTCGGGGAACAAAGAGAACAATGAGGCGTGCACGTGCTATGTGAACCGGGCCTCAGTCAAACAGTTTGGGGCAGAGTTGGGAGGAGGAGGGGGGTCGACAGATGGACTAAACGGGATAAGGGAAGGTGGGAGAGAGGCCAGGGAAGGAGGTTCAAATCCATTGCAAAGCTCTGCTCTACCTCAGGGGAAGCAGCAGCCCCCTACGGTCCTCACTCAGGCTCTGCTGGCTCAGGCCTGCCCAGGGTTCGAGGAGGCTGTAGACGGAGTCCGATTCATCGCAAACCACATGAAGAGCGAGGACGACGACCGTAGCGTGAGTCATTCTGTTTCATAATCACATAACTGAATGTGCGGATGAGTGTTTTCACATTGGCAACAATAGCATGCTGTCATTCATAACAGTCATAGTATAAATAATACTTCCTGTTCATTGTTGTGTCTGAAATGATAGATTAGTGACACTGACAACCAGCTTGATGACTCAATATAGAAATATGTCTTTTGTTCAAACCAAATAACTTAATTGATAAGAAGCTAAAATGTTATTAGGCCTGCACATTTAATTGAAGATGTATTTATGATCATGGCATGCTTTAAAAATTGGTGTCAGTTAAATTTAATTACATTTGAAGGCATGCTGTACTGTAGTAGATCTGCTCATTATACAACATGACATTTTCATGGACATTTCGAAAAGTTTTGGAATGGACTTTAAAGGGTTAATGTACCCAAACTGAAACTTCTGTCATTAATTACTCACCCTCATTACATTCCAAACTCTTAAAACCTTCATTCAACATGCAAATTAAGATATTTTTGATAAAATCAGAGAACTTTCTAATCCTCCATAGACCGCAACACAAGTGTGATAAACATGAACAAACGACAAAGACTGGCATGGAAGAGAACACTGTTGAGTAAAGTTTTTTTTTTTTTTTTTTTTTGTACTCGAAAAATGTATTCTAGTAGCTTCAAAGCATTACTGTTTAATCACATGGATGTCATATGGACTATTTGAAAAACGTCTCTGCTATGTTTCTTATAGTATATTTTGAGTGAACTATCCCTTTAAGTAGAGGGACTTAATTTCTTAATTTCCTTCATAATACATTAATTTGAATTTTGAAGATGATTAAAAGGTGTGTGGGTTTGTAATGACTTAAAGTTAAGTCACATGGTGACAGAACTATTTTATGTGGTGAATCAGTGGTGTTAAATTAGTCTACCAGCCTGTCATATTGCTAAGATTATTAAAGACTATGATATGCATTCACTCAGAAAAAGTGATGCATTTTAAAGTAAAGTTTATTAACCCAATCAGTAATCATGATCACAATATGAAGAAGGCGAAGGATATTTGCATTAAGTGTAAATAGCAACAGAGGCTATTTACACTAAGTGAAAATACCACTAATTTTAGTGATATACTTTTTCGCTAAGTACAATAAAATGATATTTTATAATTTATAATAAATTAATCATATAAAAATTTCTATAAATTACATTTCAAAATGTTGAAATAGCAGGATTTTCTGCTATTTATAGGCTACTGCTTATTGCAAATAAGCAATTATCTGCCCCTTAGTATTGTAGTACTTTATAAAACAGTATGCGATAACTTACTGACTGTCAATTTCAATTATAATTAAAATTATTGAATATATGCCACATTATTGGGACAATAAAGCCCTGCCTACACCTACCCGATACTTTTGACTATTTTCTTCCTTTTTATTAAAAATAAATGCCTTTCTGATGTTATTTGAAATTTGAAAAGGGAGAAAAAAATTAGCCAAAAGGCAGATTTGAACCTGGGTCGATCAAATGCTTTACCATTTACCCCACTGGAGCTGACGATTGATGGCCGTGTTTTTTGATATTGACTGGCCCAATCGCGTGCTGGTAGGCAGAGTTAGTGTAAATAGCTTCTATCAACAAGGTGGACTTTTTGCACTTAGTGTAAACAGACACTCTGTACAAGACATATGAAGTTTGTCATAGCCATCCAAACAACATACATCAAATTTGAAAAGATAGGACGTTTCACTAGTGTTAGACCGATCTAAGAGAAGCAGAACTGAAGCAAGCCAAAGTTCTATTCACTAATTGCTGAATTACTTTATAATGTTACATTATTTGTTGGCAGCTACATCTAAAACAAAGTCAGAAATAGCACTAAAACTGATAGAGTGAGCATTAGATCAGCCAGGCCTGACTCAAAACTTGACATTCATTACGAGCTCAGTGAAAGCTTACACACATTCCCACAGACACACTCAGATCAATATGCAGTTCCACACTTGTGGTTTAATAATCTCTGATGTGGAGGCTTTGACAGGCAAGTCCTGAAGCATTAAAAAAGAGATGTGGTCTTTAGCCAAAGCACAGCTACACATCAGCACTACACTCACTGTTGGCATTTAAATGGCTTACAGTCCCATTCTGTCAAACACCGTCTGAGTCTCAGCATTACTCACGTATGAGAGTAGCAGTCGTGCTGAATGATACTGGAGGTGATTTTTTTTTACAGAGATGTGCATTTTACAAGATAAGTAATAGACGCCAACTGATCTATTTTAGAAAGTTGAGGTGAGGAGCACTGAATGTGTATATTAAAATAGATATGTTCAATTTACCCCTCTCAGGGCATTTGATAGCCGATCTGACCAATCACAGCATGGAATCTGCCATTAAAACAAACCAGACCGAAACGTAGATTAGCGTTGGTCAACTAGAACTTGAAATGTTTCTCTGTAGTTGAAACAAGATACTTCTGATGTTCATTTATTTCTGAGGCGCTTATTTGTCACGACACTTTCAAGAGCAACAAAATGGCATTTATTGCTTGATTATCTTAAAGTGTCTGTTTGTGTGTTATCAGTTTGCATTTTTTTTTATGTCATAGTTCAGAAGTGGGCTGGGTCTCTGACCTGTTTTATACTTGTTAGACAATTAGTGCTGAAAAAATTGCTGTGTGGCACTGGTGGAAACAACACAAGACCATGCTACGAAGACTGAGAGCCGCAAAACCCCAGCAAAAGTAATTACCATGAATTTGTCAGGGGAAAATAGTATGAAGATGTTTTAATTATTTTATAATAAACAAATGTTTTGGGTCTGTATCACAAAGAAAAATTTCCTGACTCTCCTTATAGACGCACCTTTAGAGAGAAGTCATTGTTACATTAACATTTATTTTTTAAATTTCATTAAGTGGTCATTTTAAGCTTTCTATAGATATATTTATCATGTCTTTTTCGCTGTGTTTCAGGTTATTTTTGTGAAGCACTAATGTTCAGAATGAGAAAGCAGAAATCACATCATGTTTGTTTTTCTTTATTTCATAAAACCACAACCTCTTCACAGTTCCGAATAATGCATTACTCTTACTTTTTTCAGAAAAACTGACAGCGCGGGTTATTTTGTTACCACTTAAAAAAAAATGCAAGTGATTGCACTGGTGCCTCCAGTTGCATATACCATAATATTGCACATTTATTGTTATAACACACATTTAAACGTTTATATGCTTGGACTGTTTTAGCTGTATTTTATTATCTACAATTTTATGGGAAAAAAAATCCTCTAAACTTTTTTTTTCTAAATTACCTTAATAAAAAATTAAACAAAATATAATAATTTTGCCATTACACACAAAAATGTACAATTTTAATAGCTTAAACAGTAGTATAAGCCGTTTTGGTTGAGGGGGTTGGGGAAAGACAAGTTCTGGTTGGACCGATAATTCTGATAAACTGTTGGACACAGGCCAGGCTAGGTGCTAAATCTGAGGCCCATGCCGGGTTCTACCGCAGTGTATTTTTCACTGAGTGAGAACATTTGTGTGGCATGAGAGTGGCATGGCTTATCAGACATACAGTAACCAAGGAGGACGGGTGTTTGCGAAGGGTCAATTACATTAAAATGTTCTGGCGCACATAATATTTGTAATAATACCATAATAATTTTAATTTTGTAATAATTTTTTTTCCACAATTATTATTCCAAAATATTCTTAATGTTTTTATTTTTTTATTTGTTATTTTAGTTTAACAAAAATGTATTCTCTTTTTTATTTTATCTATTAAATAAGCCACTCTTAAGTGCCAAAGAGTTTTTTCTTTATCTTTTCACATTATTTTGATGATATTGTTTAGTTAGAACAGTCAGCAAAATGTTTTTATAACTCAGCAATATTTCCAAGTGAGCTTGAACAGTTGGTTTCTCCTTAAGAGCAGGAACATAGTCAACATGGGATAAAATTAACATCACTCAGTAATTCTGTCAATCATCTCGACCTGCACACAGTTTCATTCCCATGGTAACAAGGCGTCTCCATGCCAACTCCCTTGCAGCCTTTGCCGTGCTTACGGTTCAAGTCCCCTGTGTCTCACCTCATCAGAGCACTGTGGCGGAATGAAGTCTCTGTTCACATTAACCTTTTCCTTCACCCTCTTCTCTCTTCCCTTCTCTCACTCACTCCTACACATTCACATCCAATTTCCCATCTTATGTTTACCTCTCAATCTTTTTTTACCCCACCCCCACATTTTATGTGTGACTCATCTATGTCCTGTCTTCCTTTTGCATCTGACATCTTCATCTCTTTTTGACATTTTGACTTTTTAAAGGGATAGTTCACTCGAAAACGAATATTTTCTCTTTCAGTCGTTCTAAACCCATTTGCTGCTATCTTTTCACAAAAAAAGGAGGATTTTGCGGCTTTTTGCAATGTAATGAGTTCAAAGTGACCACGTCTGTCTAGTTACAAAAAGGACACTATTCTTTGCTGATTCATTTGTTGTTATTCATTCCTCTCTACTGAGGTTCTCAAATCAAATATGGCATCTGTGGCCCAGGTTTAACATTATGACGTATGGTCATTTATAGTCGACAGACACTAAACGTCATAAGGTCTGTCCAAACTACAGTATATTCTAGTCAAGTCCACTTACAGAGGAAGAGCTGCTGGACTGGCAAGTACAACAGTTTGTGTTGCCATTTATGGATGAGGTTATTAGTTGGGCAAAAATATTCAATATGTAATGGAATTCTGGGAAGATTTTAAGTATTGTTATAAATATTAAAAAGCCAACATTCAGTTTACACTTTACATTTTTTTTTACTGTTAATTAGGTTAAATTATGTTCCCATTCATTTCTTGTATTTTAAATTCCTAAGTTTAAGTTACCTGAGCATGAATTCATTAATTGGAATTTTTAATTTGAGTAATATGAACTAGAAAAGTGGCATATATATATATATATATATATATATATATATATATATATATATATATATATATATATATATATATATATATATATATATACATATATAGATATATTGTCTATTTATATATATTTATATATTAATTTAAGTTTAAAGTTTAGTAATTTTGTTGTGCTTATTTTTAATAAATTCAAATACCTTAGCCTGAACATATTTCTGTTAGTTGCCATCTAACTCATCCTATATCTATATTTAAGTTTTATTTAAATAAATGAAATCAATTTGTAACAGTTTTATAAAGGAATTGCATGTACATTTTTTACTTTACTTTTAACTGTATATTTAGGATCATACAAAGTTTACAATCATACAGCTTTGAAAAGTGTGTTCTGTGTCGGAATGTCTGGGGGTTTTTTTGTCCGTTTGATTCCACCCACTGCCAGTACAACCAATAGTATTTGACTAAGAGGGTTACCACTTTGCAGAAAACAGAACATAGCAGCCATGGAATTTAGGAAAATGAAGAGATCAAAATGTCAGAGATCTTTTCTACCCGACCTAAAAAGCCTTGGCATCCATCTAAAAAGCTTTATGACCAGTGGAATACTGAAACTGGGATAAACTCAGTGTTTGTGAGGCTCGTCGCTTGTTCTTCTTTCGATTCCTCAAACTCATCCGCTGTTCTTTTTGTCTTACAGGTGAGTGAGGACTGGAAGTACGTTGCCATGGTGATCGATCGCCTCTTTCTCTGGATCTTTGTGTTTGTGTGTGTCTTCGGCACAATTGGAATGTTCCTTCAGCCTCTGTTCCAAAACTACACAGCCAAAACTATCACCAACACACCCGGCTGACTAACCACCATCCACCGCCACACCAATGGACGCTACCCACCATCAGTTGCGACGGGAGGGCGAAGGGAGGAGGGGGGGTCTGCCGAAGGAGAGGGCAAATGTCACTCTGGACTAACATTAGGTTTATACGAACCTTTTTTGGAATATCACACAGAGTGGGGATTTAGTCCAGCATTCTCGTTCAGGCCTCTCATCCAGTCCACCTTCCCCTCCTTTTAGGTGAAAAACCACACAAGCCAATCGGAGAGAGAGGAGACACCTGTTTACTTTGCTCAGCAGCCAATCAGCACTCTTCTCTGCAAATAGAAAGCCATCCACCGCCCACAAGCTCCGAAAACGAGCAGTCTGCTTCCTCAAGAGTCACATGACTTCTGTTTGTTACCTGTACATGCAAGCTAGTCAGACAGGGATGAATTTAAACGTCAGTTTCTATCAGATTTTCATCTTGTTTTTTTAATTTCGTATGGACTAGAAGCCTGTCATGATCCATGCATTGCAACAACATTATCATTTCAAAGCAAACACACAAGCGTCTGGTCATTTAGAATGGGACATGATGCAGTATTGTATTATTACTGATATAATAAAGGTGTGAATTGTATAACTACAACACACAGCATAATGAGGGAGGATGCCTGGCGAGGTGCTGTATGAAACACAGTGGCAGTAACTGTTTAAAAAAGACTGAAGGTATGGTGGTAAAATCAGTTGAATTTGCCAAAAAGAGGACCCGCTGTGATATAGGACAGGGTTCCCAACCGTAAAAATCCTGTCCCGAGCCTTGTGATTTTTCAGGACAACACTGAACAGATGAGCTCTGAGCTGAATGAGTCCCTTTAGCCCCTAAATACTTTACAGAGGTCTTCAGTTGTTGGGCAGACTGGCTAATATATAGAGAGACAAATCCTCAGAACAAGTTCAAAATTAAGAGACTTAATGGCCAACCAGACAAGAAAAGTTGCCATGATGAAATTCTGAGCAGTACTGCCCTATTATTAAGCCTCCTATACCTGCTTGGATTTCTGCCTGTCTTTTGTTCTTCTCGTCTATCTCCCCTGTTCCCATCAGTCTTCTCACACCACATTACTGGCTCCTCAGAAACACATAATAGCTTCTCATGAAAATATAAACCAATGGTTATCTCTATTCTCATATTCAAAAACACATTCGGTCGATGACTCATTGACTTCCTGGATTTTATGTTATTATTTACTGGATACAAAAGTCAGTAAACCTGTGTTTGCAAATCAGCAGATCTCAGGATAATTTGAAAACTTGTCCTTCCCAGAGCCTGTAATTCTCTGTGCAAATTTGGATATGATTTATTTGAATACAGAATACAGTTCTTTCAGTTTCATCTGACTTAAATGTTTAAACTACCATTTAAAAGTTTGGGATCTGTACAATTTACTAAGGTTGCATTTATTTGATCCAAAATATAGTAATATGGTAAAATATAAGAATTTTATTCATGTTTTTTTTTTTTTTTTTTTGAAAATGATAATACATATTTCCAAGATTCTATGATGAATGTAGCTCTCAAAAGAACAGCATTTATTTGAAATATATATATTTTTTGCAACAATGTAGAAGCCTTTACTGTGACTTAATTAATTTAATGCATTCTCGCTAAATGTAAGTATTCATTTCCTACAAAAAAAATCTTACTGACCCCAAACCTTTGAACAGTAGTATATATTATATATAACCTAGTAATAATTCATAAAAGCAAAGTGAAGCAATATAATTGCCAGCTATTTCCTCTGCTAATTGAGTCACCATATCCTTCTTCCTATTTGCATATCATATTTGACCCTTATGAACTCGAGGGCCACTAGCTGGCAGTTAAGACTTTAAGTGTGGATTTCTCTATCAGTTTCATCCATACGGTTCATTAAGCATGGAATCTCCAAAACTCATCTTTCAGAAAGCAGATTATGCAAACATGTTCATCCATGGATTAAATTTTTGTCTCGACTATATTTCCTGAGCGCTTCAAATGACCTCACACTCTTGCTTTGCCTTTTCAGTCTTTCTTCTCCCCTCGTATATCCCTCACCAGCAGTGCTCTGCAAAAAAGCCCTATTACAAACCACAAAGCTGCACAGTACAGCTGCTCTATTATATGAACATATCTTGACCGTAAGCTTTTAAAAAAAACAACAGTGTTAGAGTGAAAGAAGGTATGCATTACTTTTGTCTTTGTATGGGCTCCAAGTGGCAGAAGTCTTCTGTGATTCACAATGTCTGTGTTTACCGCACGACATCAACGACGAGACATAAGTATTTGCCATACAGGGTCGTGCCTCTGTTCTTTAAAGCATTCTGTCCATGAGAGCAAGCAAATCGGCTTTCATAACCATAAGTGCTTAAGTCTCTCTAATTCATCAAAGGAAAAAAGGAATGAAGAGAAGAGACAAAGGGAGGAATGTATCTCCCTATACACATGTTATGCCATGTCACGATCAAGTCAACCTATTCAGTACTGCAATAATCCAGAAGTGTGACGCCACAATGATTCTGTGTCAAAATACCTGTGTGTCAGCCAATAAGAATGCACCGTCTTATTCACAGTTCTCACCTCACCTCCCTCCTTTGGCTGAACGATCACATTTATCCTGTCAAATAAAGATTAGAAATTCATCATCTCTTTGTGTTTGACAGTTCTTGGCCTATTTGCACAAATAACGCTTGCTATTTTGCTGTTAGAGAAAGTCAAACTCAATGTTTTGCACTGAACACAATGTCTTTTTCGCTTCTGTTTAAATCCTCAAACGAGATGGACTTGTTCACCAGACTCACATCCGTTGGCACTGCCACCTCCTGACAGCATAATAAATTCATGTCTTATTTCAAGTTGGCTGCGCATCCTCCTTTATGAAAGCTCTTCAAGCCAACTTTTCATGAGAGCAGCTTAGAGAAAGGAAATGCACATCCACATTTTATATTAATGTGACCTTCAGTTTATGCTACCAAAAACAAGACCTTGCATTTGTATGTTCCTACATCCCTGGTGACTGAAATAGTGAATGCTTCATGTAGAATGCAAGAAGATATCATTTTATTAAATAATAAATGAGTATTATCAAGCAGTCTTAAAATGAGTAAACGACTTTCTGCAAACACGAACAATCGAGTTGCCCTTCTGGACAAATACCTGAGACCTTTCCAGTTTAAGCGGAGCATTAATTCAATACTGCCCTCTAACGGTCAAGACTTTTGTCGGTGTTCATTTTTACACCATGTTGTGGCTCTCGTTTGTCTTTTCACGACATTATTTACATACAGTCAGTGTCTTGTTTTATATTCATTAGGGTCAGGGTTGATTTTGCCAGTTTCACTCAAAACGATGCGGGCGAAACATAAATTCAGTTGAATAAAATTAAGTGCAATAAGTAAAGGCCTATGAATATCACAAAAATAAAGAATAATGCTTGTGGGAGCTAAAAAAAAAATCTTTTCATACCCTCAGAAAACCAGTACATCCATCAGAGAAGAGAAGATGGATCCAAAAGTTTGCCTATCAAAGAACGAACGTGGTAAAACTATGTGGTAGACTAAATAACTCTTTATACTTGCATTTCTCACTCGTGAATGCTTATTTTTTTAATCTGTCAAAAAACTCGTCCTTTCGCTCGCGGAATACAGCCAATCCCTATCAAATATCATTAGACATCCGGCTACGTTCACTGTCACTTTCTATCGGGGATTGACGACCGAATTTACTTACAGCCAGGTGTGAGTCCCGAAATGTTCCGTTCACACAGCATTTCATCCTCTCGAATGCAGTCTGGAAGAACCAGAGATAATGTAATAATGTAAATAAAATCAAAGATTGCGACGTCCATCAAACTAAAATCTTATTGCTTTCGGACCCAACGAGTCTAAAGTTCGTCGAATCAAAACGTAAATTTTGAATTCTCCGACAAGCAGTAGAGATTGAGTCATTTGAGTCGCGCGCAGAAAACAAAATGTTCCCGGAGCGGCTCCGGTGGAGAAAGAACCGACTGCATCCAAAACCTTTAGACGACACAAAATTACTGAAACCAGACATGGAAAAAGGCGGTACACCCAAGTCTGTTCTCGGAATGTATTATTATGTGACAGAGATGTCCAGTCCTGTTCCGTTCAAACTGCGCGTGTTTTTCGAGAATGCGGTTCTGAGTCCTTCAAATACACAGGTGTGCGAAGGTGGCTGTCTGGCCCAACCGTAGTAATTCTGCTGCTGTGTGAGCCTTGAGTTCTGACCACGAATATTAAACCACTATACAGACCACTCGTTGTATTTTTTTAAACATGTTTTTTTTTTTTTTTTTTTTTTTTTTTTTTTTTTAAATCTCAGCTGTTCCGTCAGGCTGTTATGACGTCACGTTTAGAACGTCTCGACTAGGCTTGGAACTTTCTCATTTTGTGGGTTTAAGTTTCGGAGTGTAGGTTGATAGTGATTGCTTTCTGACTTTTATTGAGATACAAGTATTGTTATAATGACATTACTTTCACGAATCAAAAAATTGATTCAGAAAAAGTGTGTACAAGAACCATGTGTTCTTGTCAAACACACTTCTTACAACACGGCGGAGAACCATTCTCCTCATCGGCTTGATGAGGCGCCTGTTGTTGCTGGTGGCATTGATGGTGGAAAGGAGGCAGAAAGAGAGGAGAAAAAGAGTTTCTGGAGGTGGTTAGCTCTCCGTTTTCCTCATCAGAGAGCCTCTAAATACGATCTGGCTAAAGCTGAAAAGAAGTACCAGGCAGAAGCTGGATCATATCAGACGATTACAGATGGTACAATCACATCAGCGTGTCATGTTTTGAATTTAGGCTGACTTTTTCATTTCTAGAACTTCTGTTCTTCTTGTTCTTCTTCCTTTTTTTTTTTTTAAACGACAAATGGCTTTCCCAAAACAAGAACCATTCTAATTTGAATATATGGTATCTTACTGATTTATTCGATTTGATTCACATAGCTCCAGCTTCCAAAGTCCACCCTGTTGCTGCTAAGAAACAGCTGGAGCAGGATGCCCCTGGCAAAGGTAAAATTATAAATCAATGAGAATTTCAAAATGTTATTATGAATTCTAAATACTGTAAATGATGATCAATAAGTTGTGTTTTTACATGAACTCCCCCCCAAAAAATTCAGTTTTGTTTAGTTTTTTTTACACAAGACTCAACTAATTTCTAAAGTTAATGGAACATAAAGTTAATTGTACTTATTATTATTTTATTATTATATACAGTGTATATATTTATATATATATATTTACAGTGAAATAAAATATTTATGAAATTGTATTTGATACTAACTGCATATATTTTTTTTTTTTTATAAGGCCACATCCGCGACCATTACAAGATTGGCGAAAAACTGGGTCAAGGCGGTTTTGGCTTCGTCTATAAAGGACTCGGCGCGAGATGGACTTAAGGTTTCGATTGATTTTACTTACTTAACTTTGCACACCTCTTCAGAATTAATGGCTAGACCGATAAGACCTCTGTGCACATGCTTATTTTTATCTCTTTTTGTTCTGTTTTGTTGATCAGGTGGCAGTAAAATTTTCTGTGAAGTCACCAAAGATGTCTTATATCAGAGTGGTGAGTATAAGCTGCGCTTTCTTTATTACTGCTTCTCAGTCACTGTTTTCAGTTTAACATCTTTTAATAGTATTAATCACAGACTATAAATACGTTTTCGGCAGGCAAACTGTTCTGATTTGTGAACCAAGTCATTGTTTGGGAAACCATCTCCATCTAAGCATATTTCCTTTCCTCCAGCCTGGTCATCCCGAAGCCATCCCGATGGAGATAGCTCTGACTCTCACGGCCAATAAAGCCCCAGACCTCCCGAGATCATAAAACTTCTGGACTGGGAGGACAACGAAGACCACTATACCATGGTCATGGAGCGGCCCATGCCCTGCGTGGATTTAAAGACTTTTGTTAAGCTCCACGGAGAGCGTCTCGATGAGGTCACCGCCAAAAAGATCATGTGGCAGGTCATCGAAGCCGCTAACAGCTGTATCAAGCGTGGAGTCTTTCACCGGGACATAAAATTGGAAAACCTCCTGGTAAACCCAGACAACATGGAGGTGAAATTAATTGACTTTGGTTGTAGTGCGCAAATGCAGAGATATGGCTATAAAGTCTTCAGTGGTATGTATGGCTTTGTTCATTATCTCACAGAATTACATCCTGTATAAATGAGTCAACATGATGTGTAAATGTATTGAAGGAATGAAATCTCTTTCCTCCAGGCACAAAACTGTACTGTCCACCAGAGGTCACCGTGAAAGGCAGATACCATGCGAAGCCTACAACAGTGTGGTCGCTAGGAATCCTCCTGTTCTTGATGGCCTGTGGGTATTATCCCACAGAATACGACCTCCATCTGATCAGTAAGAGGAGCTGGACCAGACCTGGCCTGTCACAAGGTAAGATCTTCATCAAAGAAGAACGAAACCACTCAAAAAGACCGGTAGCTTGAAAGAGAGCAGGTGTAAAGAATAAGCTAATAAATCAAACGTGTCTCGTCTTTTTGGACAGAATGCTGCCAGATCATAGCTTCGTGTTTGCAGTCTGATCCAAAGCGGAGGATCAATCTGGAGAAGATGCTTCTCCATGATTGGTTTAAGGTACTAAGTCTAAGATTAATTAATTGTTTGGTTGTTTGCCAAATTAAATTTGTAATGTCTTTAGGCTGTTAATGCTGATTTTTTAAAGCAGGTCGTGGAGTAATACATGAAGAACTGTCACAACAGCTGTCACATATGTGGCTTTCCTGTCCCTCCATCCACGCCTTGGCGCCTCGACTTGGACCAGCAATACTTTACAATAATATTTAAAGATACTTAGTTAAAGATATACTACTATTCTTATTCAATACTTAAGATAGTTCAGTGTAGAAGTTACATAAGATAAATGTAGATATAAGATAAGATATAAGTGTATAAGATAGATAAGTGTATTAGAGAAGTTCTGTCTGTGTATAAGATATGTGTACATGTTTATGAATATATTTAATAAAATTATTGAATTCATAATAAAAAAATACTAAAGTCTATAATTGAGTATTTGAGGTCACTGAGTCATATCAGAGAATGTGTTGAGTAGATGGACATCTGCATACCTTCTATGGGTCCTACAGTTATGGAGTTTGTATCTTCCCCACTCCTTAGAGTTTCAGAAAAATCCAAAATAAAAAAATTTGTTTACATAACATATGTAATTATTATGTATCGATAAATATACACATGCAGAATGTATTTAGAGAATATTTTATTTTTAATTATACTTGTATTTACTTCTATATTTATATTTATATAATTAATACTATTAACAAATATATTTAATACATATAAATTACATATTTTTCTAAATATATACATGAAAGTGTGTGTATTTGTATTTATATATACATAACAAATATACACAGCACACACATGTAAGCAATATTTTGGATACTAAACTTTTGACAGCAGTAAAGCAATTCAACAAATCCGAAATTTAAAACACAGCTTCAAAATTCATGAAACTAAACACGTTTCTTCCAAATGACTTCTTCTTTATATGGACATGGTTTCAATACTGCCCTCTAACGCTCAAGACTTTTGTCGGTGTTCATTTTTACACCATGTTGTGGCTCTCATTTGTCTTTTCACGACATTATTTACATACAGTCAGTGTCTTGTTTTATATTCATTAGGGTCAGGGTTGATTTTGCCAGTTTCACTCAAAATGGTGCGAAACATAATTTCAGTTGAATAAAATTAAGTGCAATAAGTAAAGGTCTATGAATATGGCTCTGACAATATCACAAAAATAAAGGATAATGCTTGTGGGAGCTATAAAAAAAATATTTTCATACCCTCAGAAAACCAGTACAACCATCAGAGAAGAGAAGATGGATCCAAAAGTTTGCCTATCAAAGAACGAACGTGGTAAAACTATGTGGTAGACTAAATAACTCTTTATACTTGCATTTCTCACTCGTGAATGCTTATTTTTTTAATCTGTCAAAAACTCGTCCTTTCGCTCATGAATACAGCCAACCCCTATCAAATATCATTAGACATCCGGCTACGTTCACTGTCACTTTCTATCGGGGATTGACGACCGAATTTACTTACAGCCAGGTGTGAGTCCCGAAATGTTCCGTTCACACAGCATTTCATCCTCTCGAATGCAGTCTGGAAGAACCAGAGACCGAACGAGCCAGTAATAATGTAACGCTTTGCTTGTGCGTTTGTGAGTGTTTTCGGGGCTTTATCTAAATGTTTACATAAATAAAACCATCGAATACGGACAAGCTCTTTTTCTCCACTTTATTTTTCTATTCACCGCTCACCGCTCTTTTCCCCCCGTCAGAACAAAAGTCCTTATAACAACAGGCAATTTAACATGAGGAGGGAGGGTATTTCTAACACAAAATAAAATCGTTTTTTTTTTCTTACACTACTTCCCCTTTCCGAAAAGAAACGTCCTCGTTACTCGAAGAACACAACAAAATCACACATTAGTAAGAACGTAATTTCAAGCACAAAAAAAATTTCAGGTAGGAAAAAACCACAATCCCAAAGTTTCAACAAAAGCAAACTTTAGCAAAATGCATATAACAATAACATATTTTTTTCATTAGCCCATTGTGTTTACTACCATACCCTCAGAACCATATACTCAGGAATGTAATAGCAAATGGGAAGAAAGACAAAGGTATAAATAAAGACATTATAATTCCCTATATCTTATTGGCGGATTCACAGAACGTCCTGACCTTGTTGTCATTCACTCTACTGGTTTTCTGTCTAAATATTGTCTGCAACCGTATTGAATGCAGAACGCAATCGACTGAGTATAGGATGTGCATATTCATTTGGGGTTCCTAGAGTAGCTCTTTTCAGAAATGCCTCAGTTCGCTTGTAGTTTCTTTTAGCACTGAATACGGAGGTCTCTTATTACTTGATACCCATTCAGCAACAACACTTAGGACAGGGTCAGCTGTCTTAGCCTGCTGTATATCTTCATTTCCCATACCCAAGCATGTAATGCTGGAATCGATAGAGAGAGCAGAATTTGAAGGTTCAGCCCCAGAACATGTATCAGAAGCAGCAGGCTGCGCAGAAGTAACATGCGGTTCAGTGATCTCAGCTTGTGTTGAAATGGACACTAAATGGACAGTCTTGTTCGAAGAGGTAGTAGAAGTCTCCCTACTCTCCTTGTTAGGTCTGCGAGACATGGCATCTGCGTTGGCATGTTTATGGCCATGCCGGTACTCAATAGTCCAGTCATAGAGTTGAATCTCTAGAGCCCACCTTGCTCTGCGACCTGTTGGATCGCCATCCAGAACCATTCTCCTAAGACTGAGCAAGGGTTTATGGTCTGTGATGATCCGAAAAGAGTGGCCCATGAGGTACTGGCGGAAATGGCGAATGGACCAAACGATAGCCCACAACTCCCTGTCATAGGTGGACCATCGTTTCAAGACATGACTACCATATGCGATGACCCTTTCTTTGCTGTCAGCCTTTAGCTGAGATAAAACACATCCAATGGCTGTATTGGAAGCATCTGTAAAAGTAAAAACTCTTTTGAAAAGTCTGGATAAGAAAGAACTGGAGCATGTGTAAGTGCATGTCGCAGGGAATTGAATGCGTCCTGTTCTGTCTCAGTCCAAACAAACAACTTCCCTTTCTGAGTTAGCGCGTGCAGTGGCTCTGAAATTTGAGCAAAGCAGTGAATGAAACGTCTGTAATAGGAACATAAACCTAAGAAGGCTCCAACTTCCGTAGGACTTTCTGACGTAGGCCAATCCTTGACTTTCTCAATATCCTTCCCATCTGGTTGAAGACCATGAATGATACAACATGGCCCAGAAATGTCACTTGTGGTTGAGCAAAAGAACATTTAGTTGGTTTTAGCTTCAGGTTTGCTGCTCTCAGGCGCTGGAAAACCTCTCTCAAGTGCTGCCTGTGCTCACTGAAATTCTTGCTATAGACCAGTGGTTCCCAACCTTTTTAACTCACAGCCCACACAACCAAACACATATGTTTCCATGGCCCACTGCAAAAAAATCAAAAAAAAAATTTAAATGTATGCAGCAAAAATATGTTACATAGCCTAAATCGTGGGTTGTTTTTAAACCAATCAACGACCTGGAATAGTGAGCGCATAGTAACAGTTTATTATTATTTTTGTTATTTAATTAATTATGATATTTAATTATTACTACACATTTTTACGTACATTAGCAATATTATTATTTCTATTGATAATAGCTGGCGGCCCCCCTGCAATACCGTTGCGGCCCACTGGGGGCACGGCCTGGTTGAAAACCACTGCTATAGACAATGATATCGTCTAAATATACAAGACATGTTTTCCAGGACAGGCCCCGCAGCACTACTTGCATCAAGTGTTGAAAAGTGGGCGGCGCATTGACAAGGCCCATCGGCATCACTGTAAACTGATACAATAAACGACCCGTGGTGAAAGCCGTTTTTGGTTTATCTGCGTCATGAAGTTGCACTTGCCAATATCCAGATGAAAGATCCATAGTTCTGAATATAGATGAACCTCTTAGTGCATCCAAAGTGTCATCTGTTCTAGGCAATGGATGGGCATCTTTAATGGGGACAGAATTAAGGCCCCTATAATCTACACAAAAACGCCAGGAGCCATCTTTCTTTTGCACCGTAACTATAGGCGCAGCCCAAGGGCTATGACTGGCTTCCACAATGCCTTTTGCCACCATGTCATCCACATGTGTCTGAATCTCCTCCTGAATCTGAGGGGAAGTGCGATAAGCATGTTTCTGTATGGGATTTGCATTGTCAGAATTGATTTTGTGCAGGACTATGTTTGTTCTACCAAAGTCTGTAGGGCTTTCACTAAAGACGTCATAAAACTCATGTAACAGTGAATGCAATTTGTTCACCTGAGAATCAGAGAGATCCGCACTTTGAGCTTTGCATTGAGGTGACTCCTGTGTAGATGGGGCAGACACATTACACACAACATCAAGAGTGCTCAAGAACATCATTTGAGTTGACTGGAGTGAACTCCCCCAATTGCATACCTGGTTGCAGTACAAAAGGGCTGTTAGTTGGATTCATGAGTCGCACTACAGTTTGACCACTTTTAGCAAATGTAAGGGTGCGTGCAACTGCAATACCATCTAACTTAAATATATATGGCTCAAACAACCCACAGTATCCATCTGCTAAACCTGCATTAACAGCAGATGGGACAAGTTGTGCTGTACAGTGCATCTCACAATTGGCTGGAATGGTAGTTGTCACAGTAATCTGAGCTGTACAGTGTACAGGTTGAGATTTGCTTAACAGCGGCAAAGTTTGGTCATAAAGGCAACGTGTACATTTACTCACATTCAAGACTGCTTGGTGTTTCGAAGAAAATCCCAACCAAGTATTATACCCTGATTCACATTTCTGATGGCGTGCGTCATGTGTTGTAATGTCAGTGTACCTAATCTGAGGTTAACAGTCACCAGTTCCCAGACTAAATCTAAATTCTGACCAGTTACAGATTTTGACAGAATGAAAGTACTCTTCAGTGGTCTTTTACGCAATGAAGGACGTACGGGTAGTTTCGTTAATAAATGAAATACTAGACCCAGTGTCTATCATGATGTGCATGTCGGTACCTTCAACAATACCACTGATGTGTGCTGTACTAGTGTCCGTCATGCCTGCAACAGGAGAGCATCCATTCTCTGCATGTCTGGCATCTGTGGTTGTCAGCTGTTCTGTGTCATATGGTGCTGGTGGTGAAATAGCTGATGTGTGTCCCACCGCATCAGCTAAAGGAAGTTTCCCTGACGATAGCTGCGAAGATCTGGGTAGACATCAGACAAACCACTCTGTTGATCCAGGCTGTGCTGCTGAGGTCTGTAATGATGGTCTTGGTAGTTTTCAAAGGTGACACGTCTGTGATGAGGGCTTGGACTGCGTCGATGTAATGACGAGTTGCTAGAAGCCATGGTGTCCTGCCGTCGTCCCCGTTGGTAATCCACGTAGTGGTCAGTGGCAGTTGCAGTGGAGTATCTTGGAGAATAGCAATCCTCAAACCTGTCTCTGCGCTGTGGTGTGAAGTCCCCTCTGTCATTACGCTGGTATGTGTCATGCTGTTTTCCGTACCTGGTCTCTGCGGGTCAGCGGGATGCTTGCTAGATAAACAACCGTATGGTGCACTCCATTCCGTGGCATATCTTGTTGGACTATGACGACTTGGCGATGGGGCTTGATGAGATCGGCCATGTTGATCATGCAGCTGAAGTTTTAGTGCTGAGACATCCTTACTTAGATCTTTGACTGTGTTTGTAAGGCCAACAACAGCTTGCTTCAATAAGAGAGTGTCAGTGTCAGAAATAACATTCACTGTCTGTGCCCTTGAATCCTCTCTGATCGTAAATGAAACTGGCTGTACCAATTTGGCTGCTTTACATGCCCGTTCAGCTTGGGTGGCAACTTGGAAGGCGTCTTTGAACGTTTTCACCCCCCTCTCGTGACATTTAATCTGGAGTTCTTGATCTAAACCTGACAGAAATCGTGACAGTCTCATGTATTCAGATGCGTTTTGTTCAAAATCAGGAAAAGCTTCTTTGACCAGTCTACATATGTCTGCTGCATACACTTCCATTGGTTCATTAGGTAATTTAAGACCTGAATTTGGAAATGTTTCAAATGATACAATAAGGTCCTTCTGGCCAAACGCCTCTTGCGGTTCTTTTTTCGCTGCTTTGAATGAGTGCTCAATTTCAGATGGAAAATTGTCCCAAACAATGAACAGTTCAAGTGGTAGTCTAGT
Source organism: Puntigrus tetrazona (assembly GCF_018831695.1). Lineage (NCBI taxonomy): Eukaryota > Metazoa > Chordata > Actinopteri > Cypriniformes > Cyprinidae > Puntigrus > Puntigrus tetrazona. The sequence continues at coordinate 14,799,689 of NC_056714.1, forward strand.
AGGTAACTCTGCTGCTAACACTGCATCCAAATCAACGCCGCTATCTTTATAGCGAGCCTCTTGAATCACCTCATAACGACGAGCCCACAGCTGAAATGACTCGAAATGCCGTCGTTGCGAAATGGCGGCGGTAATGGGATGTCTTTCGGGGTATTTTGTGCGCGGCCGCGAGGTATGAGCACTGTTCTCCTGCAGCACTTGAGCTTCCTCATCTGACATCTCTTACGTTATTAACGGCACACCAAACTTCACGGAATCCCGCTGGTATCACGTAGATGCAGACACTGCGCTCGTGCAAGGCGCCGGCGAAAACAAAATAAAGTGTATATGTATATATATGTAAAAATATCGAATATCCGTCAAAACACCGCTGCCACCAGTGTAACGCTTTGCTTGTGCGTTTGTGGGTGTTTTGGGGGCTTTATCTAATTGTTTATATAAATAAAACTATCGAATACGGACGAGCTCTTTTTCTCCACTTTACTTTTCTAATCACCGCTCAGCGGTCTTCCCCCCCCGTCAGAATAAAAGTCCTTATAACAACAGACAATTTAAGTAGGAGGGCTAACACAAAATAAAATAGTTTTTTTTCCATCCCGTAAATTACTGAAACCACACATGGAAACACGCGGTACACCCAAGTCTGTGACAGAGATGTCCAGTCCTGTTCCGTTCACACTGCGCGTGTTTTTCGAGAATGCGGTTCTGAGTCCTTCAAATACACAGGTGTGCGAAGGTGGCTGTCTGGCCCAACCGTAGTAATTCTGCTGCTGTGTGAGCCTTGAGTTCTGATCACGAATATTAAACCACTATACAGACCACTCGTTGTATTTTTTTTTTTTTTTTTTTTTTTTTAAATCTCAGCTGTTCCGTCAGGCTGTTATGACGTCACGTTTAGAACGTCTCGACTAGGCTTGGAACTTTCTCATTTTGTGGGTTTAAGTTTCGGAGTGTAGGTTGATAGTGATTGCTTTCTGACTTTTATTGAGATACAAGTATTGTTATAATGACATTACTTTCACGAATCAAAAAATTGATTCAGAAAAAGTGTGTACAAGAACCATGTGTTCTTGTCAAACACACTTCTTACAACACGGCGGAGAACCATTCTCCTCATCGGCTTGATGAGGCGCCTGTTGTTGCTGGTGGCATTGATGGTGGAAAGGAGGCAGAAAGAGAGGAGAAAAAGAGTTTCTGGAGGTGGTTAGCTCTCCGTTTTCCTCATCAGAGAGCCTCTAAATACGATCTGGCTAAAGCTGAAAAGAAGTACCAGGCAGAAGCTGGATCATATCAGACGATTACAGATGGTACAATCACATCAGCGTGTCATGTTTTGAATTTAGGCTGACTTTTTCATTTCTAGAACTTCTGTTCTTCTTCCTTTTTTTTTTAAACGACAAATGGCTTTCCCAAAACAAGAACCATTCTAATTTGAATATATGGTATCTTACTGATTTATTCGATTTGATTCACATAGCTCCAGCTTCCAAAGTCCACCCTGTTGCTGCTAAGAAACAGCTGGAGCAGGATGCCCCTGGCAAAGGTAAGAATTATAAATCAATGAGAATTTCAAAATGTTATTATGAATTCTAAATACTGTAAATGATGATCAATAAGTTGTGTTTTTACATGAACTCCCCCCCAAAAAATTCAGTTTTGTTTAGTTTTTTTTACACAAGACTCAACTAATTTCTAAAGTTAATGGAACATAAAGTTAATTGTACTTATTATTATTTTATTATTATATACAGTGTATATATTTATATATATATATTTACAGTGAAATAAAATATTTATGAAATTGTATTTGATACTAACTGCATATATTTTTTTTTTTATAAGGCCACATCCGCGACCATTACAAGATTGGCGAAAAACTGGGTCAAGGCGGATTTGGCTTCGTCTATAAAGGACTCGGCGCGAGGATGGACTTAAGGTTTCGATTGATTTTACTTACTTAACTTTGCACACCTCTTCAGAATTAATGGCTAGACCGATAAGACCTCTGTGCACATGCTTATTTTTTATCTCTTTTTTGTTCTGTTTTGTTGATCAGGTGGCAGTAAAATTTTCTGTGAAGTCACCAAAGATGTCTTATATCAGAGTGGTGAGTATAAGCTGCGCTTTCTTTATTACTGCTTCTCAGTCACTGTTTTCAGTTTAACATCTTTTAATAGTATTAATCACAGACTATAAATACGTTTTCGGCAGGCAAACTGTTCTGATTTGTGAACCAAGTCATTGTTTGGGAAACCATCTCCATCTAAGCATATTTCCTTTCCTCCAGCCTGGTCATCCCGAAGCCATCCCGATGGAGATAGCTCTGACTCTCACGGCCAATAAAAGCCCCAGACCTCCCGAGATCATAAAACTTCTGGACTGGGAGGACAACGAAGACCACTATACCATGGTCATGGAGCGGCCCATGCCCTGCGTGGATTTAAAGACTTTTGTTAAGCTCCACGGAGAGCGTCTCGATGAGGTCACCGCCAAAAAGATCATGTGGCAGGTCATCGAAGCCGCTAACAGCTGTATCAAGCGTGGAGTCTTTCACCGGGACATAAAATTGGAAAACCTCCTGGTAAACCCAGACAACATGGAGGTGAAATTAATTGACTTTGGTTGTGGTGCGCAAATGCAGAGATATGGCTATAAAGTCTTCAGTGGTATGTATGGCTTTGTTCATTATCTCACAGAATTACATCCTGTATAAATGAGTCAACATGATGTGTAAATGTATTGAAGGAATGAAATCTCTTTCCTCCAGGCACAAAACTGTACTGTCCACCAGAGGTCACCGTGAAAGGCAGATACCATGCAGAAGCCTACAACAGTGTGGTCGCTAGGAATCCTCCTGTTCTTGATGGCCTGTGGGTATTATCCCACAGAATACGACCTCCATCTGATCAGTAAGAGGAGCTGGACCAGACCTGGCCTGTCACAAGGTAAGATCTTCATCAAAGAAGAACGAAACCACTCAAAAAGACCGGTAGCTTGAAAGAGAGCAGGTGTAAAGAATAAGCTAATAAATCAAGCGTGTCTCGTCTTTTTGGACAGAATGCTGCCAGATCATAGCTTCGTGTTTGCAGTCTGATCCAAAGCGGAGGATCAATCTGGAGAAGATGCTTCTCCATGATTGGTTTAAGGTACTAAGTCTAAGATTAATTAATTGTTTGGTTGTTTGCCAAATTAAATTTGTAATGTCTTTAGGCTGTTAATGCTGATTTTTTAAAGCAGGTCGTGGAGTAATACATGAAGAACTGTCACAACAGCTGTCACATATGTGGCTTTCCTGTCCCTCCATCCACGCCTTGGCGCCTCGACTTGGACCAGCAATACTTTACAATAATATTTAAAGATACTTAGTTAAAGATATACTACTATTCTTATTCAATACTTAAGATAGTTCAGTGTAGAAGTTACATAAGATAAATGTAGATATAAGATAAGATATAAGTGTATAAGATAGATAAGTGTATTAGAGAGTTCTGTCTGTGTATAAGATATGTGTACATGTTTATGAATATATTTAATAAAATTATTGAATTCATAATAAAAAAAATACTAAAGTCTATAATTGAGTATTTGAGGTCACTGAGTCATATCAGAGAATGTGTTGAGTAGATGGACATCTGCATACCTTCTATGGGTCCTACAGTTATGGAGTTTGTATCTTCCCCACTCCTTAGAGTTTCAGAAAAATCCAAAATAAAAAAATTTGTTTACATAACATATGTAATTATTATGTATCGATAAATATACACATGCAGAATGTATTTAGAGAATATTTTATTTTTAATTATACTTGTATTTACTTCTATATTTATATTTATATAATTAATACTATTAACAAATATATTTAATACATATAAATTACATATTTTTCTAAATATATACATGAAAGTGTGTGTATTTGTATTTATATATACATAACAAATATACACAGCACACACATGTAAGCAATATTTTGGATACTAAACTTTTGACAGCAGTAAAGCAATTCAACAAATCCGAAATTTAAAACACAGCTTCAAAATTCATGAAACTAAACACGTTTCTTCCAAATGACTTCTTCTTTATATGGACATGGTTTCAATACTGCCCTCTAACGCTCAAGACTTTTGTCGGTGTTCATTTTTACACCATGTTGTGGCTCTCATTTGTCTTTTCACGACATTATTTACATACAGTCAGTGTCTTGTTTTATATTCATTAGGGTCAGGGTTGATTTTGCCAGTTTCACTCAAAATGGTGCGAAACATAATTTCAGTTGAATAAAATTAAGTGCAATAAGTAAAGGTCTATGAATATGGCTCTGACAATATCACAAAAATAAAGGATAATGCTTGTGGGAGCTATAAAAAAAATATTTTCATACCCTCAGAAAACCAGTACAACCATCAGAGAAGAGAAGATGGATCCAAAAGTTTGCCTATCAAAGAACGACGTGGTAAAACTATGTGGTAGACTAAATAACTCTTTAAATACTTGCATTTCTCACTCGTGAATGCTTATTTTTAATCTGTCAAAAAACTCGTCCTTTCGCTCGCGAAATACAGCCAACCCCTATCAAATATCATTAGACATCCGGCTCGTTCACTGTCACTTTCTATCGGGGATTGACGACCGAATTTACTTACAGCCAGGTGTGAGTCCCGAAATGTTCCGTTCACACAGCATTTCATCCTCTCGAATGCAGTCTGGAAGAACCAGAGACCGAGCGAGCCAGTAATAATGTAACGCTTTGCTTGTGCGTTTGTGAGTGTTTTCGGGCTTTATCTAAATGTTTACATAAATAAAACCATCGAATCACGGACAAGCTCTTTTTCTCCACTTTATTTTTCTATTCACCGCTCACCGCTCTTTTCCCCCCGTCAGAACAAAAGTCCTTATAACAACAGGCAATTTAACATGAGGAGGGAGGTATTTCTAACACAAAATAAAATCGTTTTTTTCTTACACTACTTCCCCTTTCCGAAAAAGAAACGTCCTCGTTACTCGAAGAACACAACAAAATCACACATTAGTAAGAACGTAATTTCAAGCACAAAAAAAATTTCAGGTAGGAAAAAACCACAATCCCAAAGTTTCAACAAAAGCAAACTTTAGCAAAATGCATATAACAATAACATATTTTTTTCATTAGCCCATTGTGTTTACTACCATACCCTCAGAACCATATACTCAGGAATGTAATAGCAAATGGGAAGAAAGACAAAGGTATAAATAAAGACATTATAATTCCCTATATCTTATTGGCGGATTCACAGAACGTCCTGACCTTGTTGTCATTCACTCTACTGGTTTTCTGTCTAAATATTGTCTGCAACCGTATTGAATGCAGAACGCAATCGGCTGAGTATAGGATGTGCATATTCATTTGGGGTTCCTAGAGTAGCTCTTTTCAGAAATGCCTCAGTTCGCTTGTAGTTTCTTTTAGCACTGAATACGGAGGTCTCTTATTACTTGATACCCATTCAGCAACAACACTTAGGACAGGGTCAGCTGTCTTAGCCTGCTGTATATCTTCATTTCCCATACCCAAGCATGTAATGCTGGAATCGGTAGAGAGAGCAGAATTTGAAGGTTCAGCCCCAGAACATGTATCAGAAGCAGCAGGCTGCGCAGAAGTAGCATGCGGTTCAGTGATCTCAGCTTGTGTTGAAATGGACACTAAATGGACAGTCTTGTTCGAAGAGGTAGTAGAAGTTGGCATGTTTATGGCCATGCCGGTACTCAATAGTCCAGTCATAGAGTTGAATCTCTAGAGCCCACCTTGCTCTGCGACCTGTTGGATCGCCATCCAGAACCATTCTCCTAAGACTGAGCAAGGGTTTATGGTCTGTGATGATCCGAAAAGAGTGGCCCATGAGGTACTGACGGAAATGGCGAATGGACCAAACGATAGCCCACAACTCCCTGTCATAGGTGGACCATCGTTTCAAGACATGACTACCATATGCGATGACCCTTTCTTTGCTGTCAGCCTTTAGCTGAGATAAAACACATCCAATGGCTGTATTGGAAGCATCTGTAAAAAGTAAAAACTCTTTTGAAAAGTCTGGATAAGAAAGAACTGGAGCATGTGTAAGTGCATGTCGCAGGGAATTGAATGCGTCCTGTTCTGTCTCAGTCCAAACAAACAACTTCCCTTTCTGAGTTAGCGCGTGCAGTGGCTCTGAAATTTGAGCAAAGCAGTGAATGAAACGTCTGTAATAGGAACATAAACCTAAGAAGGCTCCAACTTCCGTAGGACTTTCTGACGTAGGCCAATCCTTGACTTTCTCAATATCCTTCCCATCTGGTTGAAGACCATAGATGATACAACATGGCCCAGAAATGTCACTTGTGGTTGAGCAAAAGAACATTTAGTTGGTTTTAGCTTCAGGTTTGCTGCTCTCAGACGCTGGAAAACCTCTCTCAAGTGCTGCCTGTGCTCACTGAAATTCTTGCTATAGACCAGTGGTTCCCAACCTTTTTTAACTCACAGCCCACACAACCAAACACATATGTTTCCGCGGCCCACTGCAAAAAAAAAAAAAAAAAAAAAATTTAAATGTATGCAGCAAAAATATGTTACATAGCCTAAATCGGCGGGTTGTTTTTAAACCAATCAACGACCTGGAATAGTGAGCGCATAGTAACAGTTTATTATTATTTTTTGTTATTTAATTAATTATGATATTTAATTATTACTACACATTTTTACGTACATTAGCAATATTATTATTTCTATTGATAATAGCTGGCGGCCCCCCTGCAATACCGTTGCGGCCCACTGGGGGGCCGCGGCCCACAGGTTGAAAACCACTGCTATAGACAATGATATCGTCTAAATATACAAGACATGTTTTCCAGGACAGGCCCTGCAGCACTACTTGCATCAAGTGTTGAAAAGTGGGCGGCGCATTGACAAGGCCCATCGGCATCACTGTAAACTGATACAATAAACGACCCGTGGTGAAAGCCGTTTTTGGTTTATCTGCGTCATGAAGTTGCACTTGCCAATATCCAGATGAAAGATCCATAGTTCTGAATATAGATGAACCTCTTAGTGCATCCAAAGTGTCATCTGTTCTAGGCAATGGATGGGCATCTTTAATGGGGACAGAATTAAGGCCCCTATAATCTACACAAAAACGCCAGGAGCCATCTTTCTTTTGCACCGTAACTATAGGCGCAGCCCAAGGGCTATGACTGGCTTCCACAATGCCTTTTGCCACCATGTCATCCACATGTGTCTGAATCTCCTCCTGAATCTGAGGGGAAGTCGATAAGCATGTTTCTGTATGGGATTTGCATTGTCAGAATTGATTTTGTGCAGGACTATGTTTGTTCTACCAAAGTCTGTAGGGCTTTCACTAAAGACGTCATAAAACTCATGTAACAGTGAATGCAATTTGTTCACCTGAGAATCAGAGAGATCCGCACTTTGAGCTTTGCATTGAGGTGACTCCTGTGTAGATGGGGCAGACACATTACACACAACATCAAGAGTGCTCAAGAACATCATTTGAGTTGACTGGAGTGAACTCCCCAATTGCATACCTGGTTGCAGTACAAAGGGCTGTTAGTTGGATTCATGAGTCGCACTACAGTTTGACCACTTTTAGCAAATGTAAGGGTGCGTGCAACTGCAATACCATCTAACTTAAATATATATGGCTCAAACAACCCACAGTATCCATCTGCTAAACCTGCATTAACAGCAGATGGGACAAGTTGTGCTGTACAGTGCATCTCACAATTGGCTGGAATGGTAGTTGTCACAGTAATCTGAGCTGTACAGTGTACAGGTTGAGATTTGCTTAACAGCGGCAAAGTTTGGTCATAAAGGCAACGTGTACATTTACTCACATTCAAGACTGCTTGGTGTTTCGAAGAAAATCCCAACCAAGTATTATACCCTGATTCACATTTCTGATGGCGTGCACGTCATGTTGTAATGTCAGTGTACCTAATCTGAGGTTAACAGTCACCAGTTCCCAGACTAAATCTAAATTCTGACCAGTTACAGATTTTGACAGAATGAAAGTACTCTTCAGTGGTCTTTTACGCAATGAAGGACGTACGGGTAGTTTCGTTAATAAATGAAATACTAGACCCAGTGTCTATCATGATGTGCATGTCGGTACCTTCAACAATACCACTGATGTGTGCTGTACTAGTGTCCGTCATGCCTGCAACAGGAGAGCATCCATTCTCTGCATGTCTGGCATCTGTGGTTGTCAGCTGTTCTGTGTCATATGGTGCTGGTGGTGAAATAGCTGATGTGTGTCCCACCGCATCAGCTAAAGGAAGATTCCTGACGATAGCTGCGAAGATCTGGGTAGACATCAGACAAACCACTCTGTTGATCCAGGCTGTGCTGCTGAGGTCTGTAATGATGGTCTTGGTAGTTTTCAAAGGTGACACGTCTGTGATGAGGGCTTGGACTGCGTCGATGTAATGACGAGTTGCTAGAAGCCATGGTGTCCTGCCGTCGTCCCCGTTGGTAATCCACGTAGTGGTCAGTGGCAGTTGCAGTGGAGTATCTTGGAGAATAGCAATCCTCAAACCTGTCTCTGCGCTGTGGTGTGAAGTCCCCTCTGTCATTACGCTGGTATGTGTCATGCTGTTTTCCGTACCTGGTCTCTGCGGGTCAGCGGGATGCTTGCTAGATAAACAACCGTATGGTGCACTCCATTCCGTGGCATATCTTGTTGGGCTATGACGACTTGGCGATGGGGCTTGATGAGATCGGCCATGTTGATCATGCAGCTGAAGTTTTAGTGCTGAGACATCCTTACTTAGATCTTTGACTGTGTTTGTAAGGCCAACAACAGCTTGCTTCAATAAGAGAGTGTCAGTGTCAGAAATAACATTCACTGTCTGTGCCCTTGAATCCTCTCTGATCGTAAATGAAACTGGCTGTACCAATTTGGCTGCTTTACATGCCCGTTCAGCTTGGGTGGCAACTTGGAAGGCGTCTTTGAACGTTTTCACCCCCCTCTCGTGACATTTAATCTGGAGTTCTTGATCTAAACCTGACAGAAATCGTGACAGTCTCATGTATTCAGATGCGTTTTGTTCAAAATCAGGAAAAGCTTCTTTGACCAGTCTACATATGTCTGCTGCATACACTTCCATTGGTTCATTAGGTAATTTAAGACCTGAATTTGGAAATGTTTCAAATGATACAATAAGGTCCTTCTGGCCAAACGCCTCTTGCGGTTCTTTTTTCGCTGCTTTGAATGAGTGCTCAATTTCAGATGGAAAATTGTCCCAAACAATGAACAGTTCAAGTGGTAGTCTAGTAGGTAACTCTGCTGCTAACACTGCATCCAAATCAACGCCGCTATCTTTATAGCGAGCCTCTTGAATCACCTCATAACGACGAGCCCACAGCTGAAATGACTCGAAATGCCGTCGTTGCGAAATGGCGGCGGTAATGGGATGTCTTTCGGGGTATTTTGTGCGCGGCCGCGAGGTATGAGCACTGTTCTCCTGCAGCACTTGAGCTTCCTCATCTGACATCTCTTACGTTATTAACGGCACACCAAACTTCACGGAATCCCGCTGGTATCACGTAGATGCAGACACTGCGCTCGTGCAAGGCGCCGGCGAAAACAAAATAAAGTGTATATGTATATATATGTAAAAATATCGAATATCCGTCAAAACACCGCTGCCACCAGTGTAACGCTTTGCTTGTGCGTTTGTGGGTGTTTTGGGGGCTTTATCTAATTGTTTATATAAATAAAACTATCGAATACGGACGAGCTCTTTTTCTCCACTTTATTTTTCTATTCACCGCTCAGCGGTCTTCCCCCCCCGTCAGAATAAAAGTCCTTATAACAACAGACAATTTAAGTAGGGAGGGTATTTCTAACACAAAATAAAATAGTTTTTTTTCCATCCCGTAAATTACTGAAACCACACATGGAAACACGCGGTACACCCAAGTCTGTGACAGAGATGTCCAGTCCTGTTCCGTTCACACTGCGCGTGTTTTTTCGAAATGCGGTCTGAGTCCTTCAAATACACAGGTGTGCGAGACAAATTCTGCTGCTGTGTGAGCCTTGAGTTCTGATCACGGACCACTCGTTGTATTTTTTTAAACATGTTTTTTTTTTTTTTTTTTTCTCTCAGCTGTTCCGTCAGGCTGTTATGACGTCACGTTTAGAACGTCTCGACTAGGCTTGGAACTTTCTCATTTTGTGGGTTTAAGTTTCGGAGTGTAGGTTGATAGTGATTGCTTTCTGACTTTTATTGAGATACAAGTATTGTTATAATGACATTACTTTCACGAATCAAAAAATTGATTCAGAAAAAGTGTGTACAAGAACCATGTGTTCTTGTCAAACACACTTCTTACAACACGGCGGAGAACCATTCTCCTCATCGGCTTGATGAGGCGCCTGTTGTTGCTGGTGGCATTGATGGTGGAAAGGAGGCAGAAAGAGAGGAGAAAAAGAGTTTCTGGAGGTGGTTAGCTCTCCGTTTTCCTCATCAGAGAGCCTCTAAATACGATCTGGCTAAAGCTGAAAAGAAGTACCAGGCAGAAGCTGGATCATATCAGACGATTACAGATGGTACAATCACATCAGCGTGTCATGTTTTGAATTTAGGCTGACTTTTTCATTTCTAGAACTTCTGTTCTTCTTCCTTTTTTTTTTTAAACGACAAATGGCTTTCCCAAAACAAGAACCATTCTAATTTGAATATATGGTATCTTACTGATTTATTCGATTTGATTCACATAGCTCCAGCTTCCAAAGTCCACCCTGTTGCTGCTAAGAAACAGCTGGAGCAGGATGCCCCTGGCAAAGGTAAGAATTATAAATCAATGAGAATTTCAAAATGTTATTATGAATTCTAAATACTGTAAATGATGATCAATAAGTTGTGTTTTTACATGAACTCCCCCCCAAAAAATTCAGTTTTGTTTAGTTTTTTTTACACAAGACTCAACTAATTTCTAAAGTTAATGGAACATAAAGTTAATTGTACTTATTATTATTTTATTATTATATACAGTGTATATATTTATATATATATATTTACAGTGAAATAAAATATTTATGAAATTGTATTTGATACTAACTGCATATATTTTTTTTTTATAAGGCCACATCCGCGACCATTACAAGATTGGCGAAAAACTGGGTCAAGGCGGATTTGGCTTCGTCTATAAAGGGACTCGGCGCGAGGATGGACTTAAGGTTTCGATTGATTTTACTTACTTAACTTTGCACACCTCTTCAGAATTAATGGCTAGACCGATAAGACCTCTGTGCACATGCTTATTTTTTATCTCTTTTTGTTCTGTTTTGTTGATCAGGTGGCAGTAAAATTTTCTGTGAAGTCACCAAAGATGTCTTATATCAGAGTGGTGAGTATAAGCTGCGCTTTCTTTATTACTGCTTCTCAGTCACTGTTTTCAGTTTAACATCTTTTAATAGTATTAATCACAGACTATAAATACGTTTTCGGCAGGCAAACTGTTCTGATTTGTGAACCAAGTCATTGTTTGGGAAACCATCTCCATCTAAGCATATTTCCTTTCCTCCAGCCTGGTCATCCCGAAGCCATCCCGATGGAGATAGCTCTGACTCTCACGGCCAATAAAAGCCCCAGACCTCCCGAGATCATAAAACTTCTGGACTGGGAGGACAACGAAGACCACTATACCATGGTCATGGAGCGGCCCATGCCCTGCGTGGATTTAAAGACTTTTGTTAAGCTCCACGGAGAGCGTCGATGAGGTCACCGCCAAAAGATCATGTGGCAGGTCATCGAAGCCGCTAACAGCTGTATCAAGCGTGGAGTCTTTCACCGGGACATAAAATTGGAAAACCTCCTGGTAAACCCAGACAACATGGAGGTGAAATTAATTGACTTTGGTTGTGGTGCGCAAATGCAGAGATATGGCTATAAAGTCTTCAGTGGTATGTATGGCTTTGTTCATTATCTCACAGAATTACATCCTGTATAAATGAGTCAACATGATGTGTAAATGTATTGAAGGAATGAAATCTCTTTCCTCCAGGCACAAAACTGTACTGTCCACCAGAGGTCACCGTGAAAGGCAGATACCATGCGAAGCCTACAACAGTGTGGTCGCTAGGAATCCTCCTGTTCTTGATGGCCTGTGGGTATTATCCCACAGAATACGACCTCCATCTGATCAGTAAGAGGAGCTGGACCAGACCTGGCCTGTCACAAGGTAAGATCTTCATCAAAGAAGAACGAAACCACTCAAAAAGACCGGTAGCTTGAAAGAGAGCAGGTGTAAAGAATAAGCTAATAAATCAAACGTGTCTCGTCTTTTTGGACAGAATGCTGCCAGATCATAGCTTCGTGTTTGCAGTCTGATCCAAAGCGGAGGATCAATCTGGAGAAGATGCTTCTCCATGATTGGTTTAAGGTACTAAGTCTAAGATTAATTAATTGTTTGGTTGTTTGCCAAATTAAATTTGTAATGTCTTTAGGCTGTTAATGCTGATTTTTTAAAGCAGGTCGTGGAGTAATACATGAAGAACTGTCACAACAGCTGTCACATATGTGGCTTTCCTGTCCCTCCATCCACGCCTTGGCGCCTCGACTTGGACCAGCAATACTTTACAATAATATTTAAAGATACTTAGTTAAAGATATACTACTATTCTTATTCAATACTTAAGATAGTTCAGTGTAGAAGTTACATAAGATAAATGTAGATATAAGATAAGATATAAGTGTATAAGATAGATAAGTGTATTAGAGAAGTTCTGTCTGTGTATAAGATATGTGTACATGTTTATGAATATATTTAATAAAATTATTGAATTCATAATAAAAAAAAATACTAAAGTCTATAATTGAGTATTTGAGGTCACTGAGTCATATCAGAGAATGTGTTGAGTAGATGGACATCTGCATACCTTCTATGGGTCCTACAGTTATGGAGTTTGTATCTTCCCCACTCCTTAGAGTTTCAGAAAAATCCAAAATAAAAAAAATTTGTTTACATAACATATGTAATTAATATGTATCGATAAATATACACATGCAGAATGTATTTAGAGAATATTTTATTTTTAATTATACTTGTATTTACTTCTATATTTATATTTATATAATTAATACTATTAACAAATATATTTAATACATATAAATTACATATTTTTCTAAATATATACATGAAAGTGTGTGTATTTGTATTTATATATACATAACAAATATACACAGCACACACATGTAAGCAATATTTTGGATACTAAACTTTTGACAGCAGTAAAGCAATTCAACAAATCCGAAATTTAAAACACAGCTTCAAAATTCATGAAACTAAACACGTTTCTTCCAAATGACTTCTTCTTTATATGGACATGGTTTCAATACTGCCCTCTAACGCTCAAGACTTTTGTCGGTGTTCATTTTACACCATGTTGTGGCTCTCATTTGTCTTTTCACGACATTATTTACATACAGTCAGTGTCTTGTTTTATATTCATTAGGGTCAGGGTTGATTTTGCCAGTTTCACTCAAAATGGTGCGAAACATAATTTCAGTTGAATAAAATTAAGTGCAATAAGTAAAGGTCTATGAATATGGCTCTGACAATATCACAAAAATAAAGGATAATGCTTGTGGGAGCTATAAAAAAAATATTTTCATACCCTCAGAAAACCAGTACAACCATCAGAGAAGAGAAGATGGATCCAAAAGTTTGCCTATCAAAGAACGAACGTGGTAAAACTATGTGGTAGACTAAATAACTCTTTATACTTGCATTTCTCACTCGTGAATGCTTATTTTTTTAATCTGTCAAAAAACTCGTCCTTTCGCTCGCGGAATACAGCCAACCCCTATCAAATATCATTAGACATCCGGCTACGTTCACTGTCACTTTCTATCGGGGATTGACGACCGAATTTACTTACAGCCAGGTGTGAGTCCCGAAATGTTCCGTTCACACAGCATTTCATCCTCTCGAATGCAGTCTGGAAGAACCAGAGACCGAACGAGCCAGTAATAATGTAACGCTTTGCTTGTGCGTTTGTGAGTGTTTTCGGGGCTTTATCTAAATGTTTACATAAATAAAACCATCGAATACGGACAAGCTCTTTTTCTCCACTTTATTTTTCTATTCACCGCTCACCGCTCTTTTCCCCCCGTCAGAACAAAAGTCCTTATAACAACAGGCAATTTAACATGAGGAGGGAGGGTATTTCTAACACAAAATAAAATCGTTTTTTTTTCTTACACTACTTCCCCTTTCCGAAAAGAAACGTCCTCGTTACTCGAAGAACACAACAAAATCACACATTAGTAAGAACGTAATTTCAAGCACAAAAAAAATTTCAGGTAGGAAAAAACCACAATCCCAAAGTTTCAACAAAAGCAAACTTTAGCAAAATGCATATAACAATAACATATTTTTTTCATTAGCCCATTGTGTTTACTACCATACCCTCAGAACCATATACTCAGGAATGTAATAGCAAATGGGAAGAAAGACAAAGGTATAAATAAAGACATTATAATTCCCTATATCTTATTGGCGGATTCACAGAACGTCCTGACCTTGTTGTCATTCACTCTACTGGTTTTCTGTCTAAATATTGTCTGCAACCGTATTGAATGCAGAACGCATCGGCTGAGTATAGGATGTGCATATTCATTTGGGGTTCCTAGAGTAGCTCTTTTCAGAAATGCCTCAGTTCGCTTGTAGTTTCTTTTAGCACTGAATACGGAGGTCTCTTATTACTTGATACCCATTCAGCAACAACACTTAGGACAGGGTCAGCTGTCTTAGCCTGCTGTATATCTTCATTACCCATACCCAAGCATGTAATGCTGGAATCGATAGAGAGAGAGCAGAATTTGAAGGTTCAGCCCCAGAACATGTATCAGAAGCAGCAGGCTGCGCAGAAGTAGCATGCGGTTCAGTGATCTCAGCTTGTGTTGAAATGGACACTAAATGGACAGTCTTGTTCGAAGAGGTAGTAGAAGTCTCCCTACTCTCCTTGTTAGGTCTGCGAGACATGGCATCTGCGTTGGCATGTTTATGGCCATGCCGGTACTCAATAGTCCAGTCATAGAGTTGAATCTCTAGAGCCCACCTTGCTCTGCGACCTGTTGGATCGCCATCCAGAACCATTCTCCTAAGACTGAGCAAGGGTTTATGGTCTGTGATGATCCGAAAAGAGTGGCCCATGAGGTACTGACGGAAATGGCGAATGGACCAAACGATAGCCCACAACTCCCTGTCATAGGTGGACCATCGTTTCAAGACATGACTACCATATGCGATGACCCTTTCTTTGCTGTCAGCCTTTAGCTGAGATAAAACACATCCAATGGCTGTATTGGAAGCATCTGTAAAAAGTAAAAACTCTTTTGAAAAGTCTGGATAAGAAAGAACTGGAGCATGTGTAAGTGCATGTCGCAGGGAATTGAATGCGTCCTGTTCTGTCTCAGTCCAAACAAACAACTTCCCTTTCTGAGTTAGCGCGTGCAGTGGCTCTGAAATTTGAGCAAAGCAGTGAATGAAACGTCTGTAATAGGAACATAAACCTAAGAAGGCTCCAACTTCCGTAGGACTTTCTGACGTAGGCCAATCCTTGACTTTCTCAATATCCTTCCCATCTGGTTGAAGACCCGCAGATGATACAACATGGCCCAGAAATGTCACTTGTGGTTGAGCAAAAGAACATTTAGTTGGTTTTAGCTTCAGGTTTGCTGCTCTCAGACGCTGGAAAACCTCTCTCAAGTGCTGCCTGTGCTCACTGAAATTCTTGCTATAGACCAGTGGTTCCCAACCTTTTTTAACTCACAGCCCACACAACCAAACACATATGTTTCCGCGGCCCACTGCAAAAAAAAAAAAAAAAAAATTTAAATGTATGCAGCAAAAATATGTTACATAGCCTAAATCGGCGGGTTGTTTTTAAACCAATCAACGACCTGGAATAGTGAACGCATAGTAACAGTTTATTATTATTTTTTGTTATTTAATTAATTATGATATTTAATTATTACTACACATTTTTACGTACATTAGCAATATTATTATTTCTATTGATAATAGCTGGCGGCCCCCCTGCAATACCGTTGCGGCCCACTGGGGGGCCGCGGCCCACAGGTTGAAAACCACTGCTATAGACAATGATATCGTCTAAATATACAAGACATGTTTTCCAGGACAGGCCCTGCAGCACTACTTGCATCAAGTGTTGAAAAGTGGGCGGCGCATTGACAAGGCCCATCGGCATCACTGTAAACTGATACAATAAACGACCCGTGGTGAAAGCCGTTTTTGGTTTATCTGCGTCATGAAGTTGCACTTGCCAATATCCAGATGAAAGATCCAAAGTTCTGAATATAGATGAACCTCTTAGTGCATCCAAAGTGTCATCTGTTCTAGGCAATGGATGGGCATCTTTAATGGGGACAGAATTAAGGCCCCTATAATCTACACAAAAACGCCAGGAGCCATCTTTCTTTTGCACCGTAACTATAGGCGCAGCCCAAGGGCTATGACTGGCTTCCACAATGCCTTTTGCCACCATGTCATCCACATGTGTCTGAATCTCCTCCTGAATCTGAGGGGAAGTGCGATAAGCATGTTTCTGTATGGGATTTGCATTGTCAGAATTGATTTTGTGCAGGACTATGTTTGTTCTACCAAAGTCTGTAGGGCTTTCACTAAAGACGTCATAAAACTCATGTAACAGTGAATGCAATTTGTTCACCTGAGAATCAGAGAGATCCGCACTTTGAGCTTTGCATTGAGGTGACTCCTGTGTAGATGGGGCAGACACATTACACACAACATCAAGAGTGCTCAAGAACATCATTTGAGTTGACTGGAGTGAACTCCCCCAATTGCATACCTGGTTGCAGTACAAAAGGGCTGTTAGTTGGATTCATGAGTCGCACTACAGTTTGACCACTTTTAGCAAATGTAAGGGTGCGTGCAACTGCAATACCATCTAACTTAAATATATATGGCTCAAACAACCCACAGTATCCATCTGCTAAACCTGCATTAACAGCAGATGGGACAAGTTGTGCTGTACAGTGCATCTCACAATTGGCTGGAATGGTAGTTGTCACAGTAATCTGAGCTGTACAGTGTACAGGTTGAGATTTGCTTAACAGCGGCAAAGTTTGGTCATAAAGGCAACGTGTACATTTACTCACATTCAAGACTGCTTGGTGTTTCCGAAGAAAATCCCAACCAAGTATTATACCCTGATTCACATTTCTGATGACGTGCACGTCATGTTGTAATGTCAGTGTACCTAATCTGAGGTTAACAGTCACCAGTTCCCAGACTAAATCTAAATTCTGACCAGTTACAGATTTTGACAGAATGAAAGTACTCTTCAGTGGTCTTTTACGCAATGAAGGACGTACGGGTAGTTTCGTTAATAAATGAAATACTAGACCCAGTGTCTATCATGATGTGCATGTCGGTACCTTCAACAATACCACTGATGTGTGCTGTACTAGTGTCCGTCATGCCTGCAACAGGAGAGCATCCATTCTCTGCATGTCTGGCATCTGTGGTTGTCAGCTGTTCTGTGTCATATGGTGCTGGTGGTGAAATAGCTGATGTGTGTCCCACCGCATCAGCTAAAGGAAGTTTCCCTGACGATAGCTGCGAAGATCTGGGTAGACATCAGACAAACCACTCTGTTGATCCAGGCTGTGCTGCTGAGGTCTGTAATGATGGTCTTGGTAGTTTTCAAAGGTGACACGTCTGTGATGAGGGCTTGGACTGCGTCGATGTAATGACGAGTTGCTAGAAGCCATGGTGTCCTGCCGTCGTCCCCGTTGGTAATCCACGTAGTGGTCAGTGGCAGTTGCAGTGGAGTATCTTGGAGAATAGCAATCCTCAAACCTGTCTCTGCGCTGTGGTGTGAAGTCCCCTCTGTCATTACGCTGGTATGTGTCATGCTGTTTTCCGTACCTGGTCTCTGCGGGTCAGCGGGATGCTTGCTAGATAAACAACCGTATGGTGCACTCCATTCCGTGGCATATCTTGTTGGACTATGACGACTTGGCGATGGGGCTTGATGAGATCGGCCATGTTGATCATGCAGCTGAAGTTTTAGTGCTGAGACATCCTTACTTAGATCTTTGACTGTGTTTGTAAGGCCAACAACAGCTTGCTTCAATAAGAGAGTGTCAGTGTCAGAAATAACATTCACTGTCTGTGCCCTTGAATCCTCTCTGATCGTAAATGAAACTGGCTGTACCAATTTGGCTGCTTTACATGCCCGTTCAGCTTGGGTGGCAACTTGGAAGGCGTCTTTGAACGTTTTCACCCCCCTCTCGTGACATTTAATCTGGAGTTCTTGATCTAAACCTGACAGAAATCGTGACAGTCTCATGTATTCAGATGCGTTTTGTTCAAAATCAGGAAAAGCTTCTTTGACCAGTCTACATATGTCTGCTGCATACACTTCCATTGGTTCATTAGGTAATTTAAGACCTGAATTTGGAAATGTTTCAAATGATACAATAAGGTCCTTCTGGCCAAACGCCTCTTGCGGTTCTTTTTTTTGCTGCTTTGAATGAGTGCTCAATTTCAGATGGAAAATTGTCCCAAACAATGAACAGTTCAAGTGGTAGTCTAGTAGGTAACTCTGCTGCTAACACTGCATCCAAATCAACGCCGCTATCTTTATAGCGAGCCTCTTGAATCACCTCATAACGACGAGCCCACAGCTGAAATGACTCGAAATGCCGTCGTTGCGAAATGGCGGCGGTAATGGGATGTCTTTCGGGTATTTTGTGCGCGGCCGCGAGGTATGAGCACTGTTCTCCTGCAGCACTTGAGCTTCCTCATCTGACATCTCTTACGTTATTAACGGCACACCAAACTTCACGGAATCCCGCTGGTATCACGTAGATGCAGACACTGCGCTCGTGCAAGGCGCCGGCGAAAACAAAATAAAGTGTATATGTATATATATGTAAAAATATCGAATATCCGTCAAAACACCGCTGCCACCAGTGTAACGCTTTGCTTGTGCGTTTGTGGGTGTTTTGGGGCTTTATCTAATTGTTTATATAAATAAAACTATCGAATACGGACGAGCTCTTTTTCTCCACTTTATTTTTCTATGCACCGCTCAGCGCTCTTTCCCCCCCGTCAGAATAAAAGTCCTTATAACAACAGACAATTTAAGTAGGGAGGGACCACTCGTTGTATTTTTTTAAATATGTTTTTTTTTTTTTTTTTTTTTAATCTCAGCTGTTCCGTCAGGCTGTTATGACGTCACGTTTAGAACGTCTCGACTAGGCTTGGAACTTTCTCATTTTGTGGGTTTAAGTTTCGGAGTGTAGGTTGATAGTGATTGCTTTCTGGCTTTTATTGAGATACAAACAAGTATTGTTATAATGACATTACTTTCACGAATCAAAAAATTGATTCAGAAAAAGTGTGTACAAGAACCATGTGTTCTTGTCAAACACACTTCTTACAACACGGCGGAGAACCATTCTCCTCATCGGCTTGATGAGGCGCCTGTTGTTGCTGGTGGCATTGATGGTGGAAAGGAGGCAGAAAGAGAGGAGAAAAAGAGTTTCTGGAGGTGGTTAGCTCTCCGTTTTCCTCATCAGAGAGCCTCTAAATACGATCTGGCTAAAGCTGAAAAGAAGTACCAGGCAGAAGCTGGATCATATCAGACGATTACAGATGGTACAATCACATCAGCGTGTCATGTTTTGAATTTAGGCTGACTTTTTCATTTCTAGAACTTCTGTTCTTCTTCCTTTTTTTTTTTTTTTTTTAAACGACAAATGGCTTTCCCAAAACAAGAACCATTCTAATTTGAATATATGGTATCTTACTGATTTATTCGATTTGATTCACATAGCTCCAGCTTCCAAAGTCCACCCTGTTGCTGCTAAGAAACAGCTGGAGCAGGATGCCCCTGGCAAAGGTAAGAATTATAAATCAATGAGAATTTCAAAATGTTATTATGAATTCTAAATACTGTAAATGATGATCAATAAGTTGTGTTTTTACATGAACTCCCCAAAAATTCAGTTTTGTTTAGTTTTTTTACACAAGACTCAACTAATTTCTAAAGTTAATGGAACATAAAGTTAATTGTACTTATTATTATTTTATTATTATATACAGTGTATATATTTATATATATATATTTACAGTGAAATAAAATATTTATGAAATTGTATTTGATACTAACTGCATATATTTTTTTTTTTATAAGGCCACATCCATGACCATTACAAGATTGGCGAAAAACTGGGTCAAAGCGGATTTGGCTTCGTCTATAAAGGACTCGGCGCGAGGATGGACTTAAGGTTTCGATTGATTTTACTTACTTAACTTTGCACCTCTTCAGAATTAATGGCTAGACCGATAAGACCTCTGTGCACATGCTTATTTTTATCTCTTTTTGTTCTGTTTTGTTGATCAGGTGGCAGTAAAATTTTCTGTGAAGTCACCAAAGATGTCTTATATCAGAGTGGTGAGTATAAGCTGCGCTTTCTTTATTACTGCTTCTCAGTCACTGTTTTCAGTTTAACATCTTTTAATAGTATTAATCACAGACTATAAATACGTTTTCGCAGGCAAACTGTTCTGATTTGTGAACCAAGTCATTGTTTGGGAAACCATCTCCATCTAAGCATATTTCCTTTCCTCCAGCCTGGTCATCCCGAAGCCATCCCGATGGAGATAGCTCTGACTCTCACGGCCAATAAAAGCCCCAGACCTCCCGAGATCATAAAACTTCTGGACTGGGAGGACAACGAAGACCACTATACCATGGTCATGGAGCGGCCCATGCCCTGCGTGGATTTAAAGACTTTTGTTAAGCTCCACGGAGAGCGCCTCGATGAGGTCACCGCCAAAAAGATCATGTGGCAGGTCATCGAAGCCGCTAACAGCTGTATCAAGCGTGGAGTCTTTCACCGGGACATAAAATTGGAAAACCTCCTGGTAAACCCAGACAACATGGAGGTGAAATTAATTGACTTTGGTTGTGGTGCGCAAATGCAGAGATATGGCTATAAAGTCTTCAGTGGTATGTATGGCTTTGTTCATTATCTCACAGAATTACATCCTGTATAAATGAGTCAACATGATGTGTAAATGTATTGAAGGAATGAAATCTCTTTCCTCCAGGCACAAAACTGTACTGTCCACCAGAGGTCACCGTGAAAGGCAGATACCATGCGAAGCCTACAACAGTGTGGTCGCTAGGAATCCTCCTGTTCTTGATGGCCTGTGGGTATTATCCCACAGAATACGACCTCCATCTGATCAGTAAGAGGAGCTGGACCAGACCTGGCCTGTCACAAGGTAAGATCTTCATCAAAGAAGAACGAAACCACTCAAAAAGACCGGTAGCTTGAAAGAGAGCAGGTGTAAAGAATAAGCTAATAAATCAAACGTGTCTCGTCTTTTTGGACAGAATGCTGCCAGATCATAGCTTCGTGTTTGCAGTCTGATCCAAAGCGGAGGATCAATCTGGAGAAGATGCTTCTCCATGATTGGTTTAAGGTACTAAGTCTAAGATTAATTAATTGTTTGGTTGTTTGCCAAATTAAATTTGTAATGTCTTTAGGCTGTTAATGCTGATTTTTTAAAGCAGGTCGTGGAGTAATACATGAAGAACTGTCACAACAGCTGTCACATATGTGGCTTTCCTGTCCCTCCATCCACGCCTTGGCGCCTCGACTTGGACCAGCAATACTTTACAATAATATTTAAAGATACTTAGTTAAAGATATACTACTATTCTTATTCAATACTTAAGATAGTTCAGTGTAGAAGTTACATAAGATAAATGTAGATATAAGATAAGATATAAGTGTATAAGATAGATAAGTGTATTAGAGAAGTTCTGTCTGTGTATAAGATATGTGTACATGTTTATGAATATATTTAATAAAATTATTGAATTCATAATAAAAAAATACTAAAGTCTATAATTGAGTATTTGAGGTCACTGAGTCATATCAGAGAATGTGTTGAGTAGATGGACATCTGCATACCTTCTATGGGTCCTACAGTTATGGAGTTTGTATCTTCCCCACTCCTTAGAGTTTCAGAAAAATCCAAAATAAAAAAAATTTGTTTACATAATATATGTAATTAATATGTATCGATAAATATACACATGCAGAATGTATTTAGAGAATATTTTATTTTTTAATTATACTTGTATTTACTTCTATATTTATATTTATATAATTAATACTATTAACAAATATATTTAATACATATAAATTACATATTTTTCTAAATATATACATGAAAGTGTGTGTATTTGTATTTATATATACATAACAAATATACACAGCACACACATGTAAGCAATATTTTGGATACTAAACTTTTGACAGCAGTAAAGCAATTCAACAAATCCGAAATTTAAAACACAGCTTCAAAATTCATGAAACTAAACACGTTTCTTCCAAATGACTTCTTCTTTATATGGACATGGTTTCAATACTGCCCTCTAACGCTCAAGACTTTTGTCGGTGTTCATTTTTACACCATGTTGTGGCTCTCATTTGTCTTTTCACGACATTATTTACATACAGTCAGTGTCTTGTTTTATATTCATTAGGGTCAGGGTTGATTTTGCCAGTTTCACTCAAAATGGTGCGAAACATAATTTCAGTTGAATAAAATTAAGTGCAATAAGTAAAGGTCTATGAATATGGCTCTGACAATATCACAAAAATAAAGGATAATGCTTGTGGGAGCTATAAAAAAAATATTTTCATACCCTCAGAAAACCAGTACAACCATCAGAGAAGAGAAGATGGATCCAAAAGTTTGCCTATCAAAGAACGAACGTGGTAAAACTATGTGGTAGACTAAATAACTCTTTATACTTGCTATTTCACTCGTGAATGCTTATTTTTTAATCTGTCAAAAACTCGTCCTTTCGCATGGAATACAGCCAACCCCTATCAAATATCATTAGACATCCGGCTACGTTCACTGTCACTTTCTATCGGGGATTGACGACCGAATTTACTTACAGCCAGGTGTGAGTCCCGAAATGTTCCGTTCACACAGCATTTCATCCTCTCGAATGCAGTCTGGAAGAACCAGAGACCGAACGAGCCAGTAATAATGTAACGCTTTGCTTGTGCGCTTGTGAGTGTTTTCGGGCTTTATCTAAATGTTTACATAAATAAAACCATCGAATACGGACAAGCTCTTTTTCTCCACTTTATTTTTCTATTCACCGCTCACCGCTCTTTTCCCCCCGTCAGAACAAAAGTCCTTATAACAACAGGCAATTTAACATGAGGAGGGAG
Organism: Puntigrus tetrazona; assembly: GCF_018831695.1. NCBI lineage: Eukaryota > Metazoa > Chordata > Actinopteri > Cypriniformes > Cyprinidae > Puntigrus > Puntigrus tetrazona. The sequence goes on from NC_056714.1 coordinate 14,822,981, forward strand.
GGTATTTCTAACACAAAATAAAATCGTTTTTTTTTTCTTACACTACTTCCCTTTCCGAAAAGAAACGTCCTCGTTACTCAAGAACACAACAAAATCACACATTAGTAAGAACGTAATTTCAAGCACAAAAAAATTTCAGGTAGGAAAAAACACAATCCCAAAGTTTCAACAAAAGCAAACTTTAGCAAAATGCATATAACAATAACATATTTTTTTCATTAGCCCATTGTGTTTACTACCATACCCTCAGAACCATATACTCAGGAATGTAATAGCAAATGGGAAGAAAGACAAAGGTATAAATAAAGACATTATAATTCCCTATATCTTATTGGCGGATTCACAGAACGTCCTGACCTTGTTGTCATTCACTCTACTGGTTTTCTGTCTAAATATTGTCTGCAACCGTATTGAATGCAGAACGCAATCGGCTGAGTATAGGATGTGCATATTCATTTGGGGTTCCTAGAGTAGCTCTTTTCAGAAATGCCTCAGTTCGCTTGTAGTTTCTTTTAGCACTGAATACGGAGGTCTCTTATTACTTGATACCCATTCAGCAACAACACTTAGGACAGGGTCAGCTGTCTTAGCCTGCTGTATATCTTCATTACCCATACCCAAGCATGTAATGCTGGAATCGGTAGAGAGAGCAGAATTTGAAGGTTCAGCCCCAGAACATGTATCAGAAGCAGCAGGCTGCGCAGAAGTAGCATGCGGTTCAGTGATCTCAGCTTGTGTTGAAATGGACACTAAATGGACAGTCTTGTTCGAAGAGGTAGTAGAAGTCTCCCTACTCTCCTTGTTAGGTCTGCGAGACATGGCATCTGCGTTGGCATGTTTATGGCCATGCCGGTACTCAATAGTCCAGTCATAGAGTTGAATCTCTAGAGCCCACCTTGCTCTGCGACCTGTTGGATCGCCATCCAGAACCATTCTCCTAAGACTGAGCAAGGGTTTATGGTCTGTGATGATCCGAAAAGAGTGGCCCATGAGGTACTGACGGAAATGGCGAATGGACCAAACGATAGCCCACAACTCCCTGTCATAGGTGGACCATCGTTTCAAGACATGACTACCATATGCGATGACCCTTTCTTTGCTGTCAGCCTTTAGCTGAGATAAAACACATCCAATGGCTGTATTGGAAGCATCTGTAAAAAGTAAAAACTCTTTTGAAAAGTCTGGATAAGAAAGAACTGGAGCATGTGTAAGTGCATGTCGCAGGGAATTGAATGCGCCCTGTTCTGTCTCAGTCCAAACAAACAACTTCCCTTTCTGAGTTAGCGCGTGCAGTGGCTCTGAAATTTGAGCAAAGCAGTGAATGAAACGTCTGTAATAGGAACATAAACCTAAGAAGGCTCCAACTTCCGTAGGACTTTCTGACGTAGGCCAATCCTTGACTTTCTCAATATCCTTCCCATCTGGTTGAAGACCCGCAGATGATACAACATGGCCCAGAAATGTCACTTGTGGTTGAGCAAAAGAACATTTAGTTGGTTTTAGCTTCAGGTTTGCTGCTCTCAGACGCTGGAAAACCTCTCTCAAGTGCTGCCTGTGCTCACTGAAATTCTTGCTATAGACCAGTGGTTCCCAACCTTTTTAACTCACAGCCCACACAACCAAACACATATGTTTCCGCGCCCACTGCAAAAAAAAAAAAAAAAAAAAAAATTTAAATGTATGCAGCAAAAATATGTTACATAGCCTAAATCGGCGGGTTGTTTTTAAACCAATCAACGACCTGGAATAGTGAACGATAGTAACAGTTTATTATTATTTTTTGTTATTTAATTAATTATGATATTTAATTATTACTACACATTTTTACGCACATTAGCAATATTATTATTTCTATTGATAATAGCTGGCGGCCCCCTGCAATACCGCTATGCTCACTGGGGCCGCGCCCACAGGTTGAAAACCACTGCTATAGACAATGATATCGTCTAAATATACAAGACATGTTTTCCAGGACAGGCCCCGCAGCACTACTTGCATCAAGTGTTGAAAAGTGGGCGGCGCATTGACAAGGCCCATCGGCATCACTGTAAACTGATACAATAAACGACCCGTGGTGAAAGCCGCTTTTGGTTTATCTGCGCCATGAAGTTGCACTTGCCAATATCCAGATGAAAGATCCATAGTTCTGAATATAGATGAACCTCTTAGTGCATCCAAAGTGTCATCTGTTCTAGGCAATGGATGGGCATCTTTAATGGGGACAGAATTAAGGCCCCTATAATCTACACAAAAACGCCAGGAGCCATCTTTCTTTTGCACCGTAACTATAGGCGCAGCCCAAGGGCTATGACTGGCTTCCACAATGCCTTTTGCCACCATGTCATCCACATGTGTCTGAATCTCCTCCTGAATCTGAGGGGAAGTGCGATAAGCATGTTTCTGTATGGGATTTGCATTGTCAGAATTGATTTTGTGCAGGACTATGTTTGTTCTACCAAAGTCTGTAGGGCTTTCACTAAAGACGCCATAAAACTCATGTAACAGTGAATGCAATTTGTTCACCTGAGAATCAGAGAGATCCGCACTTTGAGCTTTGCATTGAGGTGACTCCTGTGTAGATGGGGCAGACACATTACACACAACATCAAGAGTGCTCAAGAACATCATTTGAGTTGACTGGAGTGAACTCCCCCAATTGCATACCTGGTTGCAGTACAAAAGGGCTGTTAGTTGGATTCATGAGTCGCACTACAGTTTGACCACTTTTAGCAAATGTAAGGGTGCGTGCAACTGCAATACCATCTAACTTAAATATATATGGCTCAAACAACCCACAGTATCCATCTGCTAAACCTGCATTAACAGCAGATGGGACAAGTTGTGCTGTACAGTGCATCTCACAATTGGCTGGAATGGTAGTTGTCACAGTAATCTGAGCTGTACAGTGTACAGGTTGAGATTTGCTTAACAGCGGCAAAGTTTGGTCATAAAGGCAACGTGTACATTTACTCACATTCAAGACTGCTTGGTGTTTCCGAAGAAAATCCCAACCAAGTATTATACCCTGATTCACATTTCTGATGACGTGCACGTCATGTTGTAATGTCAGTGTACCTAATCTGAGGTTAACAGTCACCAGTTCCCAGACTAAATCTAAATTCTGACCAGTTACAGATTTTGACAGAATGAAAGTACTCTTCAGTGGTCTTTTACGCAATGAAGGACGACGGGTAGTTTCGTTAAGAAATGAAATACTAGACCCAGTGTCTATCATGATGTGCATGTCGGTACCTTCAACAATACCACTGATGTGTGCTGTACTAGTGTCCGTCATGCCTGCAACAGGAGAGCATCCATTCTCTGCATGTCTGGCATCTGTGGTTGTCAGCTGTTCTGTGTCATATGGTGCTGGTGGTGAAATAGCTGATGTGTGTCCCACCGCATCAGCTAAAGGAAGTTTCCCTGACGATAGCTGCGAAGATCTGGGTAGACATCAGACAAACCACTCTGTTGATCCAGGCTGTGCTGCTGAGGTCTGTAATGATGGTCTTGGTAGTTTTCAAAGGTGACACGTCTGTGATGAGGGCTTGACTGCGCCGATGTAATGACGAGTTGCTAGAAGCCATGGTGTCCTGCCGTCGTCCCGCTGGTAATCCACGTAGTGGTCAGTGGCAGTTGCAGTGGAGTATCTTGGAGAATAGCAATCCTCAAACCTGTCTCTGCGCTGTGGTGTGAAGTCCTCTGTCATTACGCTGGTATGTGTCATGCTGTTTTCCGCACCTGGTCTCTGCGGGTCAGCGGGATGCTTGCTAGATAAACAACCGTATGGTGCACTCCATTCCGCGGCATATCTTGTTGGACTATGACGACTTGGCGATGGGGCTTGATGAGATCGCCATGTTGATCATGCAGCTGAAGTTTTAGTGCTGAGACATCCTTACTTAGATCTTTGACTGTGTTTGTAAGGCCAACAACAGCTTGCTTCAATAAGAGAGTGTCAGTGTCAGAAATAACATTCACTGTCTGTGCCCTTGAATCCTCTCTGATCGTAAATGAAACTGGCTGTACCAATTTGGCTGCTTTACATGCCCGCTCAGCTTGGGTGGCAACTTGGAAGGCGTCTTTGAACGTTTTCACCCCCTCTCGTGACATTTAATCTGGAGTTCTTGATCTAAACCTGACAGAAATCGTGACAGTCTCATGTATTCAGATGCGCTTTGTTCAAAATCAGGAAAAGCTTCTTTGACCAGTCTACATATGTCTGCTGCATACACTTCCATTGGTTCATTAGGTAATTTAAGACCTGAATTTGGAAATGTTTCAAATGATACAATAAGGTCCTTCTGGCCAAACGCCTCTTATGTTCTTTTTCGCTGCTTTGAATGAGTGCTCAATTTCAGATGGAAAATTGTCCCAAACAATGAACAGTTCAAGTGGTAGTCTAGTAGGTAACTCTGCTGCTAACACTGCATCCAAATCAACGCCGCTATCTTTATAGCGAGCCTCTTGAATCACCTCATAACGACGAGCCCACAGCTGAAATGACTCGAAATGCCGTCGTTGCGAAATGGCGGCGTAATGGGATGTCTTTCGGGGTATTTTGTGCGCGTCGCGAGGTATGAGCACTGTTCTCCTGCAGCACTTGAGCTTCCTCATCTGACATCTCTTACGTTATTAACGGCACACCAAACTTCACGGAATCCCGCTGGTATCACGTAGATGCAGACACTGCGCTCGTGCAAGGCGCCGCGAAAACAAAATAAAGTGTATATGTATATATATGTAAAAATATCGAATATCCGTCAAAACACCGCTGCCACCAGTGTAACGCTTTGCTTGTGCGTTTGTGGGTGTTTTGGGGCTTTATCTAATTGTTTATATAAATAAAACTATCGAATACGGACGAGCTCTTTTTCTCCACTTTATTTTTCTATGCACCGCTCAGCGCTCTTTCCCCCCCGTCAGAATAAAAGTCCTTATAACAACAGACAATTTAAGTAGGAGGGACCACTGTTGTATTTTTTTAAATATGTTTTTTTTTTTTTTTTTTTTTTTTTTTTTTAATCTCAGCTGTTCCGTCAGGCTGTTATGACGTCACGTTTAGAACGTCTCGACTAGGCTTGGAACTTTCTCATTTTGTGGGTTTAAGTTTCGGAGTGTAGGTTGATAGTGATTGCTTTCTGGCTTTTATTGAGATACAAACAAGTATTGTTATAATGACATTACTTTCACGAATCAAAAAATTGATTCAGAAAAAGTGTGTACAAGAACCATGTGTTCTTGTCAAACACACTTCTTACAACACGGCGGAGAACCATTCTCCTCATCGGCTTGATGAGGCGCCTGTTGTTGCTGGTGGCATTGATGGTGGAAAGGAGGCAGAAAGAGAGGAGAAAAAGAGTTTCTGGAGGTGGTTAGCTCTCCGTTTTCCTCATCAGAGAGCCTCTAAATACGATCTGGCTAAAGCTGAAAAGAAGTACCAGGCAGAAGCTGGATCATATCAGACGATTACAGATGGTACAATCACATCAGCGTGTCATGTTTTGAATTTAGGCTGACTTTTTCATTTCTAGAACTTCTGTTCTTCTTCCTTTTTTTTTTTTAACGACAAATGGCTTTCCCAAAACAAGAACCATTCTAATTTGAATATATGGTATCTTACTGATTTATTCGATTTGATTCACATAGCTCCAGCTTCCAAAGTCCACCCTGTTGCTGCTAAGAAACAGCTGGAGCAGGATGCCCCTGGCAAAGGTAAGAATTATAAATCAATGAGAATTTCAAAATGTTATTATGAATTCTAAATACTGTAAATGATGATCAATAAGTTGTGTTTTTACATGAACTCCCCAAAAAAATTCAGTTTTGTTTAGTTTTTTTACACAAGACTCAACTAATTTCTAAAGTTAATGGAACATAAAGTTAATTGTACTTATTATTATTTTATTATTATATACAGTGTATATATTTATATATATATATTTACAGTGAAATAAAATATTTATGAAATTGTATTTGATACTAACTGCATATATTTTTTTTTTTTTATAAGGCCACATCCGCGACCATTACAAGATTGGCGAAAAACTGGGTCAAGGCGGATTTGGCTTCATTTATAAAGGACTCGGCGCGAGGATGGACTTAAGGTTTCGATTGATTTTACTTACTTAACTTTGCACACCTCTTCAGAATTAATGGCTAGACCGATAAGACCTCTGTGCACATGCTTATTTTTTATCTTTTTTTGTTCTGTTTTGTTGATCAGGTGGCAGTAAAATTTTCTGTGAAGTCACCAAAGATGTCTTATATCAGAGTGGTGAGTATAAGCTGCGCTTTCTTTATTACTGCTTCTCAGTCACTGTTTTCAGTTTAACATCTTTTAATAGTATTAATCACAGACTATAAATACGTTTTCGGCAGGCAAACTGTTCTGATTTGTGAACCAAGTCATTGTTTGGGAAACCATCTCCATCTAAGCATATTTCCTTTCCTCCAGCCTGGTCATCCCGAAGCCATCCCGATGGAGATAGCTCTGACTCTCACGGCCAATAAAGCCCCAGACCTCCCGAGATCATAAAACTTCTGGACTGGGAGGACAACGAAGACCACTATACCATGGTCATGGAGCGCCCATGCCCTGCGTGGATTTAAAGACTTTTGTTAAGCTCCACGGAGAGCGCCTCGATGAGGTCACCGCCAAAAGATCATGTGGCAGGTCATCGAAGCCGCTAACAGCTGTATCAAGCGTGGAGTCTTTCACCGGGACATAAAATTGGAAAACCTCCTGGTAAACCCAGACAACATGGAGGTGAAATTAATTGACTTTGGTTGTGGTGCGCAAATGCAGAGATATGGCTATAAAGTCTTCAGTGGTATGTATGGCTTTGTTCATTATCTCACAGAATTACATCCTGTATAAATGAGTCAACATGATGTGTAAATGTATTGAAGGAATGAAATCTCTTTCCTCCAGGCACAAAACTGTACTGTCCACCAGAGGTCACCGTGAAAGGCAGATACCATGCGAAGCCTACAACAGTGTGGTCGCTAGGAATCCTCCTGTTCTTGATGGCCTGTGGGTATTATCCCACAGAATACGACCTCCATCTGATCAGTAAGAGGAGCTGGACCAGACCTGGCCTGTCACAAGGTAAGATCTTCATCAAAGAAGAACGAAACCACTCAAAAAGACCGGTAGCTTGAAAGAGAGCAGGTGTAAAGAATAAGCTAATAAATCAAACGTGTCTCGCCTCTTTTTGGACAGAATGCTGCCAGATCATAGCTTCGTGTTTGCAGTCTGATCCAAAGCGGAGGATCAATCTGGAGAAGATGCTTCTCCATGATTGGTTTAAGGTACTAAGTCTAAGATTAATTAATTGTTTGGTTGTTTGCCAAATTAAATTTGTAATGTCTTTAGGCTGTTAATGCTGATTTTTTAAAGCAGGTCGTGGAGTAATACATGAAGAACTGTCACAACAGCTGTCACATATGTGGCTTTCCTGTCCCTCCATCCACGCCTTGGCGCCTCGACTTGGACCAGCAATACTTTACAATAATATTTAAAGATACTTAGTTAAAGATATACTACTATTCTTATTCAATACTTAAGATAGTTCAGTGTAGAAGTTACATAAGATAAATGTAGATATAAGATAAGATATAAGTGTATAAGATAGATAAGTGTATTAGAGAAGTTCTGTCTGTGTATAAGATATGTGTACATGTTTATGAATATATTTAATAAAATTATTGAATTCATAATAAAAAAAATACTAAAGTCTATAATTGAGTATTTGAGGTCACTGAGTCATATCAGAGAATGTGTTGAGTAGATGGACATCTGCATACCTTCTATGGGTCCTACAGTTATGGAGTTTGTATCTTCCCACTCCTTAGAGTTTCAGAAAATCCAAAATAAAAAAAAATTTGTTTACATAATATATGTAATTATTATGTATCGATAAATATACACATGCAGAATGTATTTAGAGAATATTTTATTTTTAATTATACTTGTATTTACTTCTATATTTATATTTATATAATTAATACTATTAACAAATATATTTAATACATATAAATTACATATTTTTCTAAATATATACATGAAAGTGTGTGTATTTGTATTTATATATACATAACAAATATACACAGCACACACATGTAAGCAATATTTTGATACTAAACTTTTGACAGCAGTAAAGCAATTCAACAAATCCGAAATTTAAAACACAGCTTCAAAATTCATGAAACTAAACACGTTTCTTCCAAATGACTTCTTCTTTATATGGACATGGTTTCAATACTGCCCTCTAACGCTCAAGACTTTTGTCGGTGTTCATTTTTACACCATGTTGTGGCTCTCATTTGTCTTTTCACGACATTATTTACATACAGTCAGTGTCTTGTTTTATATTCATTAGGGTCAGGGTTGATTTTGCCAGTTTCACTCAAAATGGTGCGAAACATAATTTCAGTTGAATAAAATTAAGTGCAATAAGTAAAGGTCTATGAATATGGCTCTGACAATATCACAAAAATAAAGGATAATGCTTGTGGGAGCTATAAAAAAAATATTTTCATACCCTCAGAAAACCAGTACAACCATCAGAGAAGAGAAGATGGATCCAAAAGTTTGCCTATCAAAGAACGAACGTGGTAAAACTATGTGGTAGACTAAATAACTCTTTATACTTGCATTTTCACTCGTGAATGCTTATTTTTTAAATCTGTCAAAAACTCGTCCTTTCGCCATGGAATACAGCCAACCCCTATCAAATATCATTAGACATCCGCTACGCTTCACTGTCACTTTCTATCGGGATTGACGACCGAATTTACTTTACAGCCAGGTGTGAGTCCCGAAATGTTCCGTTCACACAGCATTTCATCCTCTCGAATGCAGTCTGGAAGAACCAGAGACCGAACGAGCCAGTAATAATGTAACGCTTTGCTTGTGCGCTTGTGAGTGTTTTCGGGCTTTATCTAAATGTTTACATAAATAAAACCATCGAATACGGATGACAAGCTTCTTTTTCTCCACTTTATTTTTCTATTCACCGCCACCGCTCTTTTCCCCCCGTCAGAACAAAAGTCCTTATAACAACAGGCAATTTAACATGAGGAGGGAGGGTATTTCTAACACAAAATAAAATCGTTTTTTTTTCACACTACTTCCCCTTTCCGAAAAAGAAACGTCCTCGTTACTCAAGAACACAACAAAATCACACATTAGTAAGAACGTAATTTCAAGCACAAAAAAATTTCAGGTAGGAAAAACCACAATCCCAAAGTTTCAACAAAAGCAAACTTTAGCAAAATGCATATAACAATAACATATTTTTTTCATTAGCCCATTGTGTTTACTACCATACCCTCAGAACCATATACTCAGGAATGTAATAGCAAATGGGAAGAAAGACAAAGGTATAAATGAAGACATTATAATTCCCTATATCTTATTGGCGGATTCACAGAACGTCCTGACCTTGTTGTCATTCACTCTACTGGTTTTCTGTCTAAATATTGTCTGCAACCGTATTGAATGCAGAACGCAATCGGCTTGAGTATAGGATGTGCATATTCATTTGGGGTTCCTAGAGTAGCTCTTTTCAGAAATGCCTCAGTTCGCTTGTAGTTTCTTTTAGCACTGAATACGGAGTCTCTTTATTACTTGATACCCATTCAGCAACAACACTTAGGACAGGGTCAGCTGTCTTAGCCTGCTGTATATCTTCATTTCCCATACCCAAGCATGTAATGCTGGAATCGGTAGAGAGAGCAGAATTTGAAGGTTCAGCCCCAGAACATGTATCAGAAGCAGCAGGCTGCGCAGAAGTAGCATGCGGTTCAGTGATCTCAGCTTGTGTTGAAATGGACACTAAATGGACAGTCTTGTTCGAAGAGGTAGTAGAAGTCTCCCTACTCTCCTTGTTAGGTCTCATGAGACATGGCATCTGCGTTGGCATGTTTATGGCCATGCCGGTACTCAATAGTCCAGTCATAGAGTTGAATCTCTAGAGCCCACCTTGCTCTGCGACCTGTTGGATCGCCATCCAGAACCATTCTCCTAAGACTGAGCAAGGGTTTATGGTCTGTGATGATCCGAAAAGAGTGGCCCATGAGGTACTGACGGAAATGGCGAATGGACCAAACGATAGCCCACAACTCCCTGTCATAGGTGGACCATCGCTTTCAAGACATGACTACCATATGCGATGACCTCTTTCTTTGCTGTCAGCCTTTAGCTGAGATAAAACACATCCAATGGCTGTATTGAAGCATCTGTAAAAGTAAAAACTCTTTTGAAAAGTCTGGATAAGAAAGAACTGGAGCATGTGTAAGTGCATGTCGTGAGGGAATTGAATGCGTCCTGTTCTGTCTCAGTCCAAACAAACAACTTCCCTTTCTGAGTTAGCGCAGTGGCTCTGAAATTTGAGCAAAGCAGTGAATGAAACGTCTGTAATAGGAACATAAACCTAAGAAGGCTCCAACTTCCGTAGGACTTTCTGACGTAGGCCAAATCCTTGACTTTCTCAATATCCTTCCCATCTGGTTGAAGACCCGCAGATGATACAACATGGCCCAGAAATGTCACTTGTGGTTGAGCAAAAGAACATTTAGTTGGTTTTAGCTTCAGGTTTGCTGCTCTCAGACGCTGGAAAACCTCTCTCAAGTGCTGCCTGTGCTCACTGAAATTCTTGCTATAGACCAGTGGTTCCCAACCTTTTTAACTCACAGCCCACACAACCAAACACATATGTTTCCGCATGCCCACTGCAAAAAAAAAAAAAAAAAATTTAAATGTATGCAGCAAAAATATGTTACATAGCCTAAATCGGCGGGTTGTTTTTAAACCAATCAACGACCTGGAATAGTGAACGATAGTAACAGTTTATTATTATTTTTGTTATTTAATTAATTATGATATTTAATTATTACTACACATTTTTACGACATTAGCAATATTATTATTTCTATTGATAATAGCTGGCGGCCCCCTGCAATACCGCTATGCCCACTGGGGGCCGCGCCCACAGGTTGAAAACCACTGCTATAGACAATGATATCGTCTAAATATACAAGACATGTTTTCCAGGACAGGCCCCGCAGCACTACTTGCATCAAGTGTTGAAAAGTGGGCGGCGCATTGACAAGGCCCATCGGCATCACTGTAAACTGATACAATAAACGACCCGTGGTGAAAGCCGCTTTTGGTTTATCTGCGCCATGAAGTTGCACTTGCCAATATCCAGATGAAAGATCCATAGTTCTGAATATAGATGAACCTCTTAGTGCATCCAAAGTGTCATCTGTTCTAGGCAATGGATGGGCATCTTTAATGGGGACAGAATTAAGGCCCCTATAATCTACACACAAAAACGCCAGGAGCCATCTTTCTTTTGCACCGTAACTATAGGCGCAGCCCAAGGGCTATGACTGGCTTCCACAATGCCTTTTGCCACCATGTCATCCACATGTGTCTGAATCTCCTCCTGAATCTGAGGGGAAGTGCGATAAGCATGTTTCTGTATGGGATTTGCATTGTCAGAATTGATTTTGTGCAGGACTATGTTTGTTCTACCAAAGTCTGTAGGGCTTTCACTAAAGACGCTATAAAACTCATGTAACAGTGAATGCAATTTGTTCACCTGAGAATCAGAGAGATCCGCACTTTGAGCTTTGCATTGAGGTGACTCCTGTGTAGATGGGGCAGACACATTACACACAACATCAAGAGTGCTCAAGAACATCATTTGAGTTGACTGGAGTGAACTCCCCCAATTGCATACCTGGTTGCAGTACAAAAGGGCTGTTAGTTGGATTCATGAGTCGCACTACAGTTTGACCACTTTTAGCAAATGTAAGGGTGCGTGCAACTGCAATACCATCTAACTTAAATATATATGGCTCAAACAACCCACAGTATCCATCTGCTAAACCTGCATTAACAGCAGATGGGACAAGTTGTGCTGTACAGTGCATCTCACAATTGGCTGGAATGGTAGTTGTCACAGTAATCTGAGCTGTACAGTGTACAGGTTGAGATTTGCTTAACAGCGGCAAAGTTTGGTCATAAAGGCAACGTGTACATTTACTCACATTCAAGACTGCTTGGTGTTTCCGAAGAAAATCCCAACCAAGTATTATACCCTGATTCACATTTCTGATGACGCACGCCATGTTGTAAATGTCAGTGTACCTAATCTGAGGTTAACAGTCACCAGTTCCCAGACTAAATCTAAATTCTGACCAGTTACAGATTTTGACAGAATGAAAGTACTCTTCAGTGGTCTTTTACGCAATGAAGGACGTACGGGTAGTTTCGTTAAGAAATGAAATACTAGACCCAGTGTCTATCATGATGTGCATGTCGGTACCTTCAACAATACCACTGATGTGTGCTGTACTAGTGTCCGTCATGCCTGCAACAGGAGAGCATCCATTCTCTGCATGTCTGGCATCTGTGGTTGTCAGCTGTTCTGTGTCATATGGTGCTGGTGGTGAAATAGCTGATGTGTGTCCCACCGCATCAGCTAAAGGAAGTTTCCTGACGATAGCTGCGAAGATCTGGGTAGACATCAGACAAACCACTCTGTTGATCCAGGCTGTGCTGCTGAGGTCTGTAATGATGGTCTTGGTAGTTTTCAAAGGTGACACGCCTGTGATGAGGGCTTGACTGCGCCGATGTAATGACGAGTTGCTAGAAGCCATGGTGTCCTGCCGTCGTCCCGCTGGTAATCCACGTAGTGGTCAGTGGCAGTTGCAGTGGAGTATCTTGGAGAATAGCAATCCTCAAACCTGTCTCTGCGCTGTGGTGTGAAGTCCCCTCTGTCATTACGCTGGTATGTGTCATGCTGTTTTCCGTACCTGGTCTCTGCGGGTCAGCGGGATGCTTGCTAGATAAACAACCGTATGGTGCACTCCATTCCGTGGCATATCTTGTTGGACTATGACGACTTGGCGATGGGGCTTGATGAGATCGGCCATGTTGATCATGCAGCTGAAGTTTTAGTGCTGAGACATCCTTACTTAGATCTTTGACTGTGTTTGTAAGGCCAACAACAGCTTGCTTCAATAAGAGAGTGTCAGTGTCAGAAATAACATTCACTGTCTGTGCCCTTGAATCCTCTCTGATCGTAAATGAAACTGGCTGTACCAATTTGGCTGCTTTACATGCCCGTTCAGCTTGGGTGGCAACTTGGAAGGCGCTCTTTGAACGCTTTCACCCCCCTCTCGTGACATTTAATCTGGAGTTCTTGATCTAAACCTGACAGAAATCGTGACAGTCTCATGTATTCAGATGCGTTTTGTTCAAAATCAGGAAAAGCTTCTTTGACCAGTCTACATATGTCTGCTGCATACACTTCCATTGGTTCATTAGGTAATTTAAGACCTGAATTTGGAAATGTTTCAAATGATACAATAAGGTCCTTCTGGCCAAACGCCTCTTGCGGTTCTTTTTTCGCTGCTTTGAATGAGTGCTCAATTTCAGATGGAAAATTGTCCCAAACAATGAACAGTTCAAGTGGTAGTCTAGTAGGTAACTCTGCTGCTAACACTGCATCCAAATCAACGCCGCTATCTTTATAGCGAGCCTCTTGAATCACCTCATAACGATTTGAGCCCACAGCTGAAATGACTCGAAATGCCGTCGTTGCGAAATGGCGGCGGTAATGGGATGTCTTTCGGGTATTTTGCTGGCGCGTCGCGAGGTATGAGCACTGTTCTCCTGCAGCACTTGAGCTTCCTCATCTGACATCTCTTACGTTATTAACGGCACACCAAACTTCACGGAATCCCGCTGGTATCACGTAGATGCAGACACTGCGCTCGTGCAAGGCGCCGGCGAAAACAAAATAAAGTGTATATGTATATATATGTAAAAATATCGAATATCCGTCAAAACACCGCTGCCACCAGTGTAACGCTTTGCTTGTGCGTTTGTGGGTGTTTTGGGGCTTTATCTAATTGTTTATATAAATAAAACTATCGAATACTTTACGAGCTCTTTTTCTCCACTTTATTTTTCTATGCACCGCTCAGTTTTTTTCTCTTTCCCCCGTCAGAATAAAAGTCCTTATAACAACAGACAATTTAAGTAGGAGGGACCACTCGTTGTATTTTTTTAAATATGTTTTTTTTTTTTTTTTTTTTTAATCTCAGCTGTTCCGTCAGGCTGTTATGACGTCACGTTTAGAACGTCTCGACTAGGCTTGGAACTTTCTCATTTTGTGGGTTTAAGTTTCGGAGTGTAGGTTGATAGTGATTGCTTTCTGACTTTTTATTGAGATACAAGTATTGTTATAATGACATTACTTTCACGAATCAAAAATTGATTCAGAAAAAGTGTGTACAAGAACCATGTGTTCTTGTCAAACACACTTCTTACAACACGCAATGGAGAACCATTCTCCTCATCGGCTTGATGAGGCGCCTGTTGTTGCTGGTGGCATTGATGGTGGAAAGGAGGCAGAAAGAGAGGAGAAAAAGAGTTTCTGGAGGTGGTTAGCTCTCCGTTTTCCTCATCAGAGAGCCTCTAAATACGATCTGGCTAAAGCTGAAAAGAAGTACCAGGCAGAAGCTGGATCATATCAGACGATTACAGATGGTACAATCACATCAGCGTGTCATGTTTTGAATTTAGGCTGACTTTTTCATTTCTAGAACTTCTGTTCTTCTTCCTTTTTTTTTTTTTAAACGACAAATGGCTTTCCCAAAACAAGAACCATTCTAATTTGAATATATGGTATCTTACTGATTTATTCGATTTGATTCACATAGCTCCAGCTTCCAAAGTCCACCCTGTTGCTGCTAAGAAACAGCTGGAGCAGGATGCCCCTGGCAAAGGTAAGAATTATAAATCAATGAGAATTTCAAAATGTTATTATGAATTCTAAATACTGTAAATGATGATCAATAAGTTGTGTTTTTACATGAACTCCCCCCCAAAAAATTCAGTTTTGTTTAGTTTTTTTTACACAAGACTCAACTAATTTCTAAAGTTAATGGAACATAAAGTTAATTGTACTTATTATTATTTTATTATTATATACAGTGTATATATTTATATATATATATTTACAGTGAAATAAAATATTTATGAAATTGTATTTGATACTAACTGCATATATTTTTTTTTTTTATAAGGCCACATCCATGACCATTACAAGATTGGCGAAAAACTGGGTCAAGGCGGATTTGGCTTCGTTTATAAAGGGACTCGGCGCGAGGATGGACTTAAGGTTTCGATTGATTTTACTTACTTAACTTTGCACACCTCTTCAGAATTAATGGCTAGACCGATAAGACCTCTGTGCACATGCTTATTTTTTATCTCTTTTTTGTTCTGTTTTGTTGATCAGGTGGCAGTAAAATTTTCTGTGAAGTCACCAAAGATGTCTTATATCAGAGTGGTGAGTATAAGCTGCGCTTTCTTTATTACTGCTTCTCAGTCACTGTTTTCAGTTTAACATCTTTTAATAGTATTAATCACAGACTATAAATACGTTTCCGGCAGGCAAACTGTTCTGATTTGTGAACCAAGTCATTGTTTGGGGGAAACCATCTCCATCTAAGCATATTTCCTTTCCTCCAGCCTGGTCATCCCGAAGCCATCCCGATGGAGATAGCTCTGACTCTCACGGCCAATAAAAGCCCCAGACCTCCCGAGATCATAAAACTTCTGGACTGGGAGGACAACGAAGACCACTATACCATGGTCATGGAGCGGCCCATGCCCTGCGTGGATTTAAAGACTTTTGTTAAGCTTCCACGGAGAGCGTCTCGATGAGGTCACCGCCAAAAAGATCATGTGGCAGGTCATCAAGCCGCTAACAGCTGTATCAAGCGTGGAGTCTTTCACCGGGACATAAAATTGGAAAACCTCCTGGTAAACCCAGACAACATGGAGGTGAAATTAATTGACTTTGGTTGTGGTGCGCAAATGCAGAGATATGGCTATAAAGTCTTCAGTGGTATGTATGGCTTTGTTCATTATCTCACAGAATTACATCCTGTATAAATGAGTCAACATGATGTGTAAATGTATTGAAGGAATGAAATCTCTTTCCTCCAGGCACAAAACTGTACTGTCCACCAGAGGTCACCGTGAAAGGCAGATACCATGCGAAGCCTACAGCAGTGTGGTCGCTAGGAATCCTCCTGTTCTTGATGGCCTGTGGGTATTATCCCACAGAATACGACCTCCATCTGATCAGTAAGAGGAGCTGGACCAGACCTGGCCTGTCACAAGGTAAGATCTTCATCAAAGAAGAACGAAAACCACTCAAAAAGACCGGTAGCTTGAAAGAGAGCAGGTGTAAAGAATAAGCTAATAAATCAAACGTGTCTCGTCTTTTTGGACAGAATGCTGCCAGATCATAGCTTCGTGTTTGCAGTCTGATCCAAAGCGGAGGATCAATCTGGAGAAGATGCTTCTCCATGATTGGTTTAAGGTACTAAGTCTAAGATTAATTAATTGTTTGGTTGTTTGCCAAATTAAATTTGTAATGTCTTTAGGCTGTTAATGCTGATTTTTTAAAGCAGGTCGTGGAGTAATACATGAAGAACTGTCACAACAGCTGTCACATATGTGGCTTTCCTGTCCCTCCATCCACGCCTTGGCGCTCGACTTGGACCAGCAATACTTTACAATAATATTTAAAGATACTTAGTTAAAGATATACTACTATTCTTATTCAATACTTAAGATAGTTCAGTGTAGAAGTTACATAAGATAAATGTAGATATAAGATAAGATATAAGTGTATAAGATAGATAAGTGTATTAGAGAAGTTCTGTCTGTGTATAAGATATGTGTACATGTTTATGAATATATTTAATAAAATTATTGAATTCATAATAAAAAAAATACTAAAGTCTATAATTGAGTATTTGAGGTCACTGAGTCATATCAGAGAATGTGTGAGTAGATGGACATCTGCATACCTTCTATGGGTCCTACAGTTATGGAGTTTGTATCTTCCCCACTCCTTAGAGTTTCAGAAAAATCCAAAATAAAAAAATTTGTTTATATAACATATGTAATTATTATGTATCGATAAATATACACATGCAGAATGTATTTAGAGAATATTTTATTTTTAATTATACTTGTATTTACTTCTATATTTATATTTATATAATTAATACTATTAACAAATATATTTAATACATATAAATTACATATTTTTCTAAATATATACATGAAAGTGTGTGTATTTGTATTTATATATACATAACAAATATACACAGCACACACATGTAAGCAATATTTTGGATACTAAACTTTTGACAGCAGTAAAGCAATTCAACAAATCCGGAAATTTAAAACACAGCTTCAAAATTCATGAAACTAAACACGTTTCTTCCAAATGACTTCTTCTTTATATGGACATGGTTTCAATACTGCCCTCTAACGCTCAAGACTTTTTGTCGGTGTTCATTTTTACACCATGTTGTGGTTCTCATTTGTCTTTTCACGACATTATTTACATACAGTCAGTGTCTTGTTTTATATTCATTAGGGTCAGGGGTTGATTTTGCAGTTTCACTCAAATGGTGCGAAACATAATTTCCAGTTGAATAAAATTAAGTGCAATAAGTAAAGGCTCCATGAATATAAACAAACAATATCACAAAAATAGTTGATAATGCTTGTGGGGCTATAAAAAAATATTTTCATACCCTCAGAAAACCAGTACAACCATCAGAGAAGAGTAAGATGGATCCAAAAGTTTGCCTATCAAAGAGCGAGCATGGGTAAAACTATGTGGTAGACTAAATAACTCTTTATACTTGCATTTCACTCGTGGGCATTCACTTATTTTTTAATCTGTCAAAAAAACTCGTCCTTTCGCTCAGCATGGAATACAGCAGCAACCCCTATCAAATATCATTAGACATCCGCCACGCTTCACTTCCACTTTCTATCGGGATTGATGTAATCTCCACTTACTTACAGCCAGGTGTGAGTCCACGAAATGTCTGGGTTTCACACAGCATTTCATCCTCTCGAATGCAGTCTGGAAGAACCAGAGACCTAACGGTAGCCAGTAATAATGTAACGCTTTCTCTTGTGGGCGCTTGTGAGAAGTTTTCGGGCTTTATCTAAATGTTTACATAAATAAAACCATCCGAATACGCACATGCTCTTTTTCTCCACTTTATTTTTCTATTCCACGCTCACACCGCTTTTTTCCCCGTCAGAACAAAAGTCCTATAACAACAGGCAATTTAACATGAGGAGGGAGGGTATTTCTAACACAAAATAAAATCGTTTTTTTTTTCTACACTACTTCCCTTTCCGAAAAGAAAATGTCCTCAAGTATCAAGAACACAACAAAATCAGCACATTAGTAAGAATGTAATTTCAAGCACAAAAAATTTCAGGTAGGAAAAAGCCACAATCCCAAAGTTTCAACAAAAGCAAACTTTAGCAAAATGCATATAATAATAACATATTTTTTTCATTAGCTCCATTGTGTTTACTACCATACCCTCAGAACCATATACTCCAGGAATGTAAATAGCAAATGGAAGAAAGACAAAGGTATAAATGAAGACATTATAATTCCTATATCTTATTGGCGTGATTCTACAGAACGTCCTGACCTTGTTGTCATTCCACTCTACTGGTTTTCTGTCTAAATATTGACTGCAAATCAGATGGAATGCAGATTTAATCGGTTGAGTGGTAGGATGTGCATATTCATTTGGGGTTCTTAGAGTAGCCTCTTTTCAGAAATGCTCTCAGTTCGGCCAGTAGTTTCTTTAGAAATTGAACAATGGAGGTCTCTTATTACTTGGATAACGCATTCAGCAACAACACTTAGGACAGGGTCAGCTGTCTTAGCCTGCTGTATATCTCTCATTTCTGTATACCCAAGCATGTAAATGCTGGAATCGGGTAGAGAGAGCAGTAGAATCTTGGAATATTCAGCTCTCAGAACATGGTATCAGAAGCAGCAGGCTGCGCAGAAGCAGCATGCGGTTCAGTGACCCCAGCTTAAGTTGAAATGGGATACTAAATGGATAGCCCTGTTCAAGAGGCAGTAGAAGTCTACTCACTCTCCTTTGTTAGGTCTGCGTAGACATGGCATCTGGCGTTGGCATAAGTTTATGGCCAAGTGCCGGTACTGTACAGTCCGAGTCATAGGAGTTGAATCTTAGAGCCCACCTTTGTTTCAGTGACCTACAAGGATCGCCATGCGTATCCAGAACCATTCTCCCAAGACTGAGTAAGGTCTTATGGTCTGTAGATGATCCGGAAAAGAGTGGTCTATGAGGTACTGGACGGAAATACAGTAATGGACATCGTAACGAGAGTCCACAAACTCTCTGAAGGCTTGCAGGTGGACCATCGCTGCCTAAGATACGACTACTTATATATGAGGACCCTTTCTTTTGCTGTCAGTCTTTAGTTGAGATAAAACACAACGCAATGGCTGTATTGGAAGCATCTGTAAAAAGTAAAATTCTTTGAAAAGTCTGGATAAGAAAGAACTGGAGCATGTGTAAGTGTACTGCCGCAGGGAACTGAACGTGCCCTGTTCCTGGTCTCAGTCCAGTCAAACAACTTCCCTTTCTGAGTTAAAGGCAGTGGCTCTGAAATTCTGAGTGCAGCAGTGAATGAAACGCCTGTAATAGGAACAGTAAACCTAAGCATGCTCCAACTTCCGTGAGGACTCTTCTGACGCAGGGCCAACTCTTTTGACTTTCTCAATATCCTTCCCATCTGCTGAAGAGACCCATAGATGATGGGCAACATGGCCTGTGAAATGTCAATTGTGGTTGAGAAAAAAGAACACTTAGCTGGTTTTAGCTTCAGGTTTGCTGCTCAGACGCTTGGAAAATCCTCTCTAAGTGCCAAGTGCTGCTGTGCTCACTGGAAATTTTTGCTATAGACCGGTGTGGTTCCCTAACCTTTTTAACTCACAGCCCATTAACAATCAAACACATATGTTTCTCGCGCCCACTGCAAAAAAAAAAAAAATTTAAATGTATGTGAGTGAAAAATATGTTACATAGCCTAAATCATGGTTATTTAAACCCAACTAATCCATCTAATAGTGTGAAATGATAGTACAGTTTATTATTATTTTTTGTTATTTTCTAATTAATTATAGATATTTAATTGCTACCATGGTCATTTACGCAGCATTAGTAATATTATTGTTTCTATTGATAATAGCTGGCGGCCCCCTGCAATACCGTTTAAGCCCACTGGGGGCTGGGGTGACCCTGAAGTTGAAAACCACTGCTATGAACAATGATATAGTCTCCAAATATACAAGACATGTTTTTCAGGACAGGCTTCATAGCACTACTTGCATCAAGTGTTGAAAATTAGGCGGCGCATTGAAACCAGGCCCATCGGCATCACTGTAAACTGATACAATAAGCTAATTCGCAGAAAGCCGTTTTTGGTTTATCTGCGTCGCGAGGTTGCACTTGCCAACATCCAGATGAAAGATCCAAAGTTCTGGAATATAGATGAACCTCTTAGTGCATCCAAAGTGTCATCTGTTTCTAGGCAATGGATGGGCATCTTTAATGGGACAGAATTAAGGCCCCCTATAATCTATACAAAAACGCCAGGAGTTTACCTTGTACCTTAACTATAGGCGCAGCCCGTGTCATGACTGGCTTCCATGCCAATGCTCTTGCTACCATGCGTCATCCACATGTGTCTGAATCTCCTCCTGAATCTGAGGGGAAGTGCGATAAGCATGTTTCTGTATGGGATTTGCATTGTCAGAATTGATTTTGTGCAGGACTATGTTTGTTCTACCAAAGTCTGTAGGGCTTTCACTAAAGACGCCATAAAACTCATGTAACAGTGAATGCAATTTGTTCACCTGAGAATCAGAGATCCGCACTTTGAGCTTTGCATTGAGGTGACTCCTGTGTAGATGGGGCAGACACATTACACACAACATCAAGAGTGCTCAAGAACATCATTTGAGTTGACTGGAGTGAACTCCCCAATTGCATACCTGGTTGCAGTACAAAAGGGCTGTTAGTTGGATTCATGAGTCGCACTACAGTTTGACCACTTTTAGCAAATGTAAGGGTGCGTGCAACTGCAATACCATCTAACTTAAATATATATGGCTCAAACAACCCACAGTATCCATCTGCTAAACCTGCATTAACAGCAGATGGGACAAGTTGTGCTGTACAGTGCATCTCACAATTGGCTGGAATGGTAGTTGTCACAGTAATCTGAGCTGTACAGTGTACAGGTTGAGATTTGCTTAACAGCGGCAAAAGTTTGGTCATAAAGGCAACGTGTACATTTACTCACATTCAAGACTGCTTGGTGTTTCCGAAAAAATCCCAACCAAGTATTATACCCTGATTCACATTTCTGATGACGCACGCCATGTTGTAATGTCAGTGTACCTAATCTGAGGTTAACAGTCACCAGTTCCCAGACTAAATCTAAATTCTGACCAGTTACAGATTTTGACAGAATGAAAGTACTTTCAGTGGTCTTTACGCAATGAAGGACGACGGGTAGTTTCGTTAAGAAATGAAATACTAGACCCAGTGTCTATCATGATGTGCATGTCGGTACCTTCAACAATACCACTGATGTGTGCTGTACTAGTGTCCGCTCATGCCTGCAACAGGAGAGCATCCATTCTCTGCATGTCTGGCATCTGTGGTTGTCAGCTGTTCTGTGTCATATGGTGCTGGTGGTGAAATAGCTGATGTGTGTCCCACCGCATCAGCTAAAGGAAGTTTCCTGACGATAGCTGCGAAGATCTGGGTAGACATCAGACAAACCACTCTGTTGATCCAGGCTGTGCTGCTGAGGTCTGTAATGATGGTCTTGGTAGTTTTCAAAGGTGACACGTCTGTGATGAGGGCTTGGACTGCGCCGATGTAATGACGAGTTGCTAGAAGCCATGGTGTCCTCCCGCCACGTCCCGCTGGTAATCCACGAGTGGTGGTCAGTGGCAGTTGCAGTGGAGTATCTTGGAGAATAGCAATCCTCAAACCTGTCTCTGCGCTGTGGTGTGAAGTCCCCTCTGTCATTACGCTGGTATGTGTCATGCTGTTTTCCGCACCTGGTCTCTGCGGGTCAGCGGGATGCTTGCTAGATAAACAACCGTATGGTGCACTCCATTCCGTGGCATATCTTGTTGGCTATGACGACTTGGCGATGGGGCTTGATGAGATCGGCCATGTTGATCATGCAGCTGAAGTTTTAGTGCTGAGACATCCTTACTTAGATCTTTGACTGTGTTTGTAAGGCCAACAACAGCTTGCTTCAATAAGAGAGTGTCAGTGTCAGAAATAACATTCACTGTCTGTGCCCTTGAATCCTCTCTGATCGTGAAATGAAACTGGCTGTACCAATTTGGCTGCTTTACATGCCCGCTCAGCTTGGGTGGCAACTTGGAAGGCGCTTCTTTGAACGTTTTCACCCCCTCTCGTGACATTTTAATCTGGAGTTCTTGATCTAAACCTGACAGAAATCGTGACAGTCTCATGTATTCAGATGCGTTTTGTTCAAAATCAGGAAAAGCTTCTTTGACCAGTCTACATATGTCTGCTGCATACACTTCCATTGGTTCATTAGGTAATTTAAGACCTGAATTTGGAAATGTTTCAAATGATACAATAAGGTCCTTCTGGCCAAACGCCTCTTGCGGTTCTTTTTCGCATTCATTGCTTTGAATGAGTGCTCAATTTCAGATGGAAAATTGTCCCAAACAATGAACAGTTCAAGTGGTAGTCTAGTAGGTAACTCTGCTGCTAACACTGCATCCAAATCAACGCCGCTATCTTTATAGCGAGCCTCTTGAATCACCTCATAACGACGAGCCCACAGCTGAAATTACTCGAAATGCCGTCGTTGCGAAATGGCGGCGGTAATGGGATGTCTTTCGTGGTATTTTGCATGCCGTCGCGAGGTATGAGCACTGTTCTCCTGCAGCACTTGAGCTTCCTCATCTGACATCTCTTACGTTATTAACGGCACACCAAACTTCACGAAATCCCGCTGGTATCACGTAGATGCAGACACTGCGCTCGTGCAAGGCGCCGCGAAAAACAAAATAAAGTGTATATGTATATATATGTAAAAATATCGAATATCCGTCAAAACACCGCTGCCACCAGTGTAACGCTTTGCTTGTGCGTTTGTGGGTGTTTTGGGGCTTTATCTAATTGTTTATATAAATAAAACTATCGAATACGGACGAGCTCTTTTTCTCCACTTTATTTTTCTAATCACCGCCAGCGGTCTTCCCTCCATCAGAATAAAAGTCCTTATAACAACAGACAATTTAAGTAGGAGGGTATTTCTAACACAAAATAAAATAGTTTTTTCCATCCCGTAAATTACTGAAACCACACATGGAAACACGCGGTACACCCAAGTCTCTGACAGATGTCCAGTCCTGTTTCTGCCTACACTGCGCTGGGTGGTTTCTTCGAGAATGCGTTCTGAGTCCCCAAATACACAGGTGCGAAGGTGGGCTGTCTGCCCAACTGCAGTAATTCTGCTGCTGTGAGCCTGGAGTTCTGATCACGAATACAAACCACCATGCAGACCATCAGGGTTGTGGATTATTACAGTTTTTTTTTTTTAAATCCCAGCTGTTCCAGCTTAGGGCTGTCATGACGTCACGTTTAGAAACGTCCTCGACTAGGCTTGAAACTTCTCTATCGCTGGTGGGTCAAGCTCGAGTGTAGGCTGATAGTGATTGCTTTGACTGCAATGATATGCATGTTATGGTAATGATATTACTTGAATGCAACTGCAAATTGATTCAGAAAAAGTGGTATATGAACCATGTAATTTTGTCAAACACACTTTACAACATCATGGAGAACCATTCTCCTCATCGGCTTGATGAGTTTGCAGCATGCCAGCATTGATGGTGGAAAGGAGGCAGAAAGAGAGAGAGAAAGAGTTTCTGGAGGCACAGCCCTCTGCCTCATCAGAGAGCCTCTGTAAATATTTGACCTGGCTAAAGTTAAAAGAACAATTAGGCAGAAGTGCTGACTCATATCAGATTTATAGACACAACTACACTGTTGTCATACTTTGGAATTTATTGACTTTTCATTTCTAGAACTTCTTATTCTTCTTGTTCTTTTTCCTTTTTTTTTTTTAAAATGACAAATGGCTTCTCTCCCAAATAAGAAACCATTCTAATTTGAATATATGGTATCTTATCGGATTTATCTGATTTGACTTACATAGCTCCCAGCCTCCAAAGTCCAATTCCTGTTGTCACAGAAACAGCTGACAGGATGCCCTGGCAAAAGAATTGTAAATCAAATGAGTTCCAAACAGCATATGAATTCTAAATACTGTAAAATGATGATCAATGTTAGTTTTTATATGAACCTCCCAAAAAATCTAGTGCCTTGTTGGCTCACAAGACTCAAACTAATTTCTGTGCTAATGTGAACATAAAGTTAATTGTACTTATTATTATTTATTATTATATATATGTATGGCATTATATATATATATTTACAGGAAATAAAGACAAGAAACGTATTTGATACTAACTGCATATATATTTTTTTATAAGGCGCATCCATACCATTACAAGATTGGCTAAAATCAATAAGGCGGATTTGGGTCATTTATATAAAGGATTCAAAAGCAGATACTTAAGGTTTTATTGATTTGTTTTCTACTTGTCTCTGTACACTTTCAGAATTAATGCTAATTGATAAGACCTCTGCAAGAAGTGCTTTCTTTATTTTTTATTCTTTTGTTCTGTTTTGTTGATCAGGTAAGGTAAAATTTTCTGTAAGCCACCAAAAGACATGCCTATATCAGAGTGGTGAGGCAGCAAGTGTCGCTGCCACGCTTCTCAGTCACTGCTTTCATTTAAACTTTGTTAGTATTAACTTCATAGACTTATAAATACGTTTTATAGTAAACTGTTCTCGATCAGGAAACTAAGCTGGGCTGTTTGGGAAACCATCTCCATCTAAGTGTTACTCCTTCTCCTCCAGCCTGGTCATCCTAAGCCATCCTGGATGGAGATAGCTCAATTTCACGCCAATAAAAGCCCCCCAGACTTCCTGAGATCAGCAAACTTCACTGGGAGGACAACGAAGACTACTATACCATGGCCGCGGAGCGGCCCAGCGCCCTGCGTGGATTTAAAGACTTTGTTAAGTTTCCACGGAGAGCGTCTCGAGACGAGGCCACCACAAAGACTGCGTGGCAGGTCATCGTAAGCCGCCAACAGCCGTAATAAGCGGAGTCTTTCACCGATAAAATTGGAAAACCTCCTGGGTAAACCTAGACAACATGCGGAGGTGAAATTAATTGACTTTGGTTAAAAAAAGAATGCGGTAGAGATATACTAGCAAAGTCTTCAGTGGTATGTATGGCTTTGTCTAATATTCAGAATTACATCCTGTATAAATGAAACAACATATGTAAATGTATTGAAGGGAATGGGAAATCTCTTTCCTCCGTGTACAAACTGTACTGTCCACCAGAGGTCACTGTGAGGCGCAGATACTCATGCGGAAGCCTACAACAGTGTGGCTGCCAGGGGAACTCTCCCACTTGATGGCCTGTGGGCATATCCTGCTGAATACGACTCCATCTGATCAGTAAGGTGAGCTGACCAGACCTTGGCCCTGTCATGGGCAAGATCTTCAATAAAGAAGTTCAAACCACTCAAAAAGACCCCGTAGCTCTGAAAGAGAGCAGGTGTAAAGAATGCTGGGCAATAACCAACGCGGTTCTGCCTTTGGACAGAATGCCGCCAGATCATAGCCTCTGCTCTGCAGTCTGATCCAAAGGGGAGGGATCAATCTGGAGTAAAGATGCTTCACATTGGCTTTTAAGGTACTAAGTCGCAGACAATTAACGTCGCAATGGTTGTCGCCAAATTAAATTTGTAGTCGTCTTAGCTGTTAATGCTGATTTTTAAAGCAGGTCGGAGTAATACATGAAGAACTGTCGCCAGCCATATGTGGCTTCCTGTCCCTCTCCATCCACGCCTTGGCGCCCGACTTGACCAGCAATACTTTACAATAATATCAAAGATACTTAGTTAAAGATATACTACTATTCTTATTCAATGATGCAGATAGTTCAGTGTAGAAGCTATATAAGATAAAATGTATATAAGATAAGGATATAAGTGTATAAGATAGATATGTATTAGGTTCTGTCTGTGTATAAGATATGTGTACATGTTTAAGAATATATTTAATAAAATTATTGAATCTATAATAAAAAAAATACTAAAGTCTATAATTATATTTGAGGTCACTGAGTCATATCAGAGAATGTGTTGAGAGACAATTGCATAATTTGTTATGGGTCCTACATATGAGTTTGTATCTTCCCACTCCTGAGTGCCCAGAAAATCCAAATAAAAATTTGTTTCATATAACATATGTAATTATTATGTATCGATAAATATACATGCAGAAATAGATTAGAGAATATTTTATTTTTTGAATATAATTTGTATTTACTTCTATATTTATATTTATAATTACTACTATTAATAAATATATTTAATACACATAGTAAATTACATATTTTCTAAATATATACATGAAAGTGTGTGTATTTGTATTTATATATGCAATAAATATACACAGCACACATGTATGTAATATTTTGATACTAAACTGACAGCAGAAGCAATTCAACAAATCCGAAATTTGTAAACATGCCTCAAAATTCATGAAACTAAAACACACGCTTCTTCCAAATGACTTCTTCTTTATATGGACATGGTTTGGCCACTGCCTCTAACGCCTGGAAGACTTTGTCGGTGTTCATTTTTACACCATGTTGTGGCTCTCATTTGTCTTCTTTTCTAAATTTACATTATTTATATACAGTCAGTGTCTTGTTTTATATTCATTAGGGTCAGGTTGATTTTGCCAGTTTCACTCAAATGGTGCGAAACATAATTTCCAGTTGAATAAATATGCACATGGTAAAATCTGCGAATATGGCCTGATAACACAAAATAAAGGATAATGCTTGGGGAGTTTATAAAAATATTTTCATACCTCAGAAAAACCAGTACAACCACTGTGAGAAGAGAAGATGGATCCAAAAGTTTGTCTATCAAAGAACGAACGTGGTAAAACTATGTGGTAGACTAAATAACTCTTTATATTTGCATTTCACTGAATGCTTATTTTTTTAATCTGTCAAAAATCCCGCCCTTTCGCCGCTGGAATACAGCTAACCTCAAATATCATTAGACATCCGCTACGTCGTCACTTATCGATTGACGACCAATTTACTTACAGCCAGGTGTGAGTCCCAACACCGCCACAGCATTTCATCCTTCAATGCAGTCTGAAGAAATCCAGAGACTTAACGAGCCAGTAATAATGTAACGCTTGTTTGTGCGCTTGTGGAGTGTTTTCGGGCTTTATCTGTAATGTTTATACAAACAAAACTAATGAATACGGATGCTTCTTTTCTCCACTTTGTTTCTATTCACCGCTTCACCGCTCTTTCCCCGGCCAGAACAAAAGTCCTTATAACAACAGGCAATTTAACATGAGGAGGGAGGGTATTTCTAAACACAAAACAAAACTGCTTTTTTCTTACACTACTCCCCTTTCCTAGTAAAGAAACGCCCTCGTTACTCGAAGAACACAAACAAATCACACTACTAGTAAGAATGTGAATTTCAAGCACAAAAAAATTTCAGGTGTAGGAAAACTACAATCCCAAAGCTTTTTTTCCAATTAAAAGCAAACTTTAGCAAAATGCATATAATAATAATATATTTTTCTTATTAGTCATTGTGTTTACTTACTATACCCTCAGAACCATATACTCCAGGAATGTAATAGCAAATGGGAGAAAGACAAAAGGTATAAATGAAGACATTATAATTCCCTATATCTTATTGGCGGATCTACAGAACGCCCTGACCTTGTTGTCATTCACTCCTACTGGTTTTCTGTCTAAATATTGTCTAGTAAACTGTGATTGAATGGTAACGCAATTGCATCAAGTAGCAGATGTGTATATTCATTTGGGGTTCCTAGAGTAGCTCTTTTCTTAGAAAATGCCCCAGTTCATTGTAGTTTCTTTCTAGTAATTGAATACGGAGGTCTCATTACTTGATACCCATTCAGCAACAATGACGTAGACAGGGTCAGCTGTCTTAGCCTGCTGTATATCTTCATTTCCTACATCAAGCATAATGTCAATGTAGAGAGCAGAATCAAGGTTCAGCCTCAGAACATGTATCAGAAGCAGCAGGCCATGAGAAGCAGGCGTGTTCAGTGATTCCAGCTTGTGTTGAAATGGACACTAAATGGAGAAGTCTTGTCTGAAGAGGTAGGTCTCCTACTCTCCTTGTTAGGTTCAAGTAGACATGGCATTTGCGCTGGCATGTTTATGGCCATGCCGTACTACAGTCCAGTCATAGAGTTGGAATCTCTCTAGGAGCCCACCTTGCTCCAAGTGACTTCGTTGATCGCCATCCAGAACCATTCTCCCAAGACTGGAGCAAGGGCTTCGCGGGTCTGTGATGATCCGGTAAAGAGTGGGCCCATGAGGCAATTGACGGAAATGGCGACGATCAAAACGATGAACGCCCACAACTCCTGTCATAGGTGGATTCATCGCTTCAAGACATGACTACCATATGCGATGACTTCTTTCTTTGCTGTCAGCCTTTAGCTGAGATAAAAGCCACATCCAATATTGCATTGGAAGCATCTGTAAAAGTAAAACTCTTTGAAAAAGTCTGATAAGAAAGAACTGAGCATGTGTAAGTGCATGTCGTGAGGGAATGAATTGTTCTGTTCTGTCTCAACCAAACAAACAATCTCCTCTTTCTGGAGTTAGCAGTGGCTCTAAATTTGAGCAAAGCAGGAATGAAACGTCTGCATAGAAATATTACAACCTAAGAAGGCCCCAACTTCCGTAGGGACTTTCCTGACGGTAAATAACTTTGACTTTCCCTGCAATATCTCCCATCTGCTAAGACCTGCAGATGATAACATGGCCCAGAAATGTCAATGTGGTTGAGCAAAAG
Source organism: Puntigrus tetrazona (assembly GCF_018831695.1). Lineage (NCBI taxonomy): Eukaryota > Metazoa > Chordata > Actinopteri > Cypriniformes > Cyprinidae > Puntigrus > Puntigrus tetrazona. The sequence goes on from NC_056714.1 coordinate 14,851,972, forward strand.
AATAGCATTGTTGGTTTTAGCTTCAGGCTCATGCTCAGACGCTGGAAAACCTCTCTCAAGTGCTGCCTGTGCTCACTGAAATTTTGCTATAGACCAGTGGTTCCCAACCTTTTAACTCACAGCTCACACAACCAAACACATATGTTTCCATGCTCCACTGTAAAAAAAAAAAAAAATTTAAATGTATGCAGTAAAATATGTTATGGTAGCCTAAATCGTGGTTGTTTTAAACCAATCAACGACCTGGAATAGTGAACGATAGTAACAGTTTATTATTATTTTTGTTATCAAATACTATGATATTTAATTGTTTACTACACATTTTTATGTACATTAGCAATATTATTATTTCTATTGATAGCTACGGCCCCCAGAATACCTCAGCTATGCTCCACTGGGGGCCATGCCCACAGGTTGAAAAACGACCTATAGACAATGATATCAAGCCTAAATATACAAGATACATGTTTCAGGACAGGCCCTGCAGTAATTACTTCTGTAATTCAAGTGTTGAAAAGTGGGCGCGATTGACAAGGCCCATCGGCATCACTGTAAACTGACAGCACAACGACCTGCAGAAAGCCGCTTTTGGTTTTATCAAGGCCATGAAGCTGTAATCTACAATATCCAGATGAAAGATCCAAAACTGAATATAGATGAACTCTTAGGCATCCAAAGTGTCATCTTGTTCTAGGTAATGGATGGGCACTTTAATGGGGACAGAATTATGTCTCTATAATCTACACAAAACGCTTAGGAGCCATCTTTCTTTGGTAATCAGAATTATAGGCGCAGCCTAAGGGCTATGACTGGCTTCCCCACAATGCCTTTTACACCATGCACATCCATATGTGTCTGAATCTCCTGAATCTGAGGGGAAGTGCGATAAGCATGTTTCTGTATGGACGTGTATTGTCAGAACTTGATTTTGTGCAGGACTATGTTTGTCTTTGCTCAAAGTCTGTAGGGCTTCTACCAAAGACGCTTAAACTCATGTAATATAGTTTCACTGTTCACCTGAGAATCAGAGAGATCCGCATTTGAGCCTTTGCATTGAGGTGACTCTTGTGTAGATGGGGCAGATACACACACACAACATCAAGAGTGCTCAAGAACATCATTTGAGTTGACTGGAGTGAACTCCCAATTGCATGCTACCTGGGTTGCAGTACAAAAGGGCTGTTAGTTGATTCATGAGTCGACCACAGTTTGACCACTTTTAGTAAATGTATGCGCGTAACCAAAATACCATCTAACTTAAATATATATGGGCTCAAAACAACCCACAGTATCCATCTGCTAAACCTGCAGCCACAGCAGATGGGAGCAAGCTGTGCTGTACAGTGCATCTCACAATTGGCTGGAATGGTAGTTGTTTGTGTAATCTGAGCTGCATACAGTGTAATAGGTTGAGACGGTTTAACAGCTGCAAAGTTTGGTCATAAAGGCAACGTACATTTATCACATTCAAGACTGCTTGGTGTCTTAAGAAAATCAAAATCAAGTATTATACCCCCGATTCAGATTTACGACGCAAAACACGTTGCGCTGTAATGCCAGTGTACTCTAATCTGAGGTGTTAACAGTCACCAGTTCCCAGACTAAATCTAAATTCTGACCAGTTACAGATTTTGATAGAATGAAAGTACTCTTTCAGTGGTCTTCTTTACGCAGCAATGAAGGACGTACGTGGTAGTGCTCGTTAATAAATGAAATACTAGACCTATAGTTCGTCATGATGTACGTTTCAGGTAATTTCCAATAATACTACACTGATGTGTGCTGTACTAGTGTCCATTATGTTCTTATAACAGGAGAGCACATCCATTCTTCTGTCTGGTATCCGTGGTTACATTGTTCTGTGTCATATGGTGCTGGTGGGTGAAATAGCTGATGTGTGTCCCACCGCATCAGCTAAAGGAAGTTTCGACGAGAAGCCGCAGATCTGCAGACATCAGACAACCACCTGCTGATCCAGCCAGCCTGAGGTCTGTAATGATGGTCTTGGTAGTTTTCAAAGGTGACACGTCTGTGATGAGGGGCTTGGATCATGTCGATGTAATGACGAGTTGCCAGGCCATGGTGTCCCGTCGTCGCCCCCGCTGGTAATCCAATGAGGGTCAGTGGCAGTTGCAGTGGAGGATCTGGAGAATAGCAATCCTCAAACCTGTCTCTGGCGCTGTGGTGTGAAGTCCTCTGTCATTACGCTGGTATGTCGCGCGCTTCGTATCAGGTCTCGCGGGCTGTGGGCGGATGCTGCCAGATAAACAACTGCATGGTGCACTCCATTCCGTGGTATATCTTGTTGGGCTGTGACGATTTAAGCATGGGGCTTGATGAGATCGCCATGTTGATCATGCAGCTGGAAGTTCTAGTGCTGAGACATCCCTTACTTAGATCTGACTGTGCTTGTAAGGCCAACAACAGCTTGTTTCAATAAGAGGAGTGTCAGTGCTTGCAGTCTAACATTCACTGTCTGTGCCCTTGAATCCTCTCTGATCGTAAATGAAACTGGCTACCAATTTGGCTGCTTTATGCCCTGCTCAGCTTGGGTGGCAACTTGAAGCGCCTTTGAACGCTTTCACCCTCTCTCGTGACATTTAATCTGGAGTTCTTGATCTAAAACCTGACAGAAATCGCGAGCAGTCTCATGTATTCAGATGCGCATATTCAAAATCGAAAGCTTCTTGACTCAGTCTACAGGTACATGTCTGCCGTGTATACACTTCCATTGTCTATTAGGGGAATTTAAGACCTGAATTTCTGGAAATGTTTCAATGATATAGTCAAGGTCCTTCTGGCTAAATGCCTCTTGTGTTCTTTTTCGCTTGCTTTGAATGAGTGTCAATTTCAGATGGAAATTAGTCCCAAATAACAGGAACAGTTCAAGTGGTGTCCAGTAGGTAACTCTTGCTGCTAACACTGCATCTAACCAACGCTCGCTATCTTTATAGCGAGCCCTTGAATCACCTCTACATAACGACGAGCCCACAGCTGAAATGACTCAGCGCCGCTGCTGCGGAATGGCGCGTAATGATGTCTTTCGGGGTATTTTGCAGCGTCAGCGAGGTGGCGTAGAAGCACTGTTCTCCTGCAGCACTTCTGAGCTTCCTCATCTGACATCTCTTACGTTATTAACGCGCCTCAAACTCACGGAACCCGCTGGTATCACGTAGATGGAGATACCGCGCTCGCAAGGCGCCATAAAATAAATAAAGTGTATATGTATATATGTAAAATATCGATTATCCGTCGTAAAACACCGCTGCCACCAGTGTAACGCTTGTTTGTGCGTTTGTGGGCAAGTTTTGGGGCTTTATCTAATTGTTGTTTTATATAAATAAAACTATCGAATACGGATGCAGTTTCTTTTTCCACTCATTTTTCTATTCACCGCCAGCGGCCTCTCTCTTCACAGAATAAAAGTCCTTATAACAACAGATACCTCATAGGAGGGTATTTCAATACAAAATAAAATAGTTTTTTCCATCCCGTAGACTACTGGAAAGCACACATGGAAACACGCGCACACCCAATTCTGATAGATGTCCAGTCCCGTCCTGCTCACACTGCGTGCGCTGTTTTTCGAGAATGCGTTCTGATCCCTTCAAAATGATGTTATGTGTGCTAAGGTGCAGCCATTATCCTACCCAACCGTAGTAATTTGGCTGCTGGTGTGTTTGAGTCTGACTAACAATATTAAACCACTATACAGACCACTACAGCTTCTAAACATGTTTTTTTTTTTTTTTTTTAAATCTCAGCTGTTCCACAGGCTGCTATGACGTCACGTGCTGCCTAAACGTCCTTGACTAGGCTTCAGAACTTTCATTTTGTGGGTTTAAGTTTCGAGTGTAGGCTGATAGTACTGCTTTCTTGACTTTATTGAGATACAAGTATTGTTACAATGATACATTACTTACGAATCAAAAAATTGATTAGAAAAGGCAGAAGTGCATGAACCATGCGTTCTTGCTGAAACACAATTTCATAACACGGTATGGAGAACTATCTCTCCCCATCGGGCTTGATGAGGCGTTTCCGTTGTTGCTGGTGGCATTGATGGTGGAAAGGAGGCAGAAAGAGAGGAGAAAAGAGTTTTCTGGGAGGTTAGCCTCCGCTTTCATCAGAGAGCTCTCTAAACACAGATCACCACAAAGCTTTGAGAAAAGGCACTAATGGTGCAGGGCTGAATTTTGACGATTTATCATATATATTGCACAACTGCTAATTATCGGGAGTGTCAGTGTTTTGGAATTTAGGCTGACTTTTCATTTCTAGGAACTTCTGTTCTTCTTCCTTTTTTTAAACGCATAAATGGCTTTCTAAACAAGAACCATTCTAATTTGAATATATGGTATCTTACTGATTTATTCGATTTGATTCATAAATTCAAATGTGTCCAACCTGCCATAAGAAACAGCATGCAGTGAGATGCCCTGGCAAAGGTAAGAATTATAAAACAATGAGAATTTCAAAATGTTATTAGTAACTCAAACACGTAAATGATGATCAATGCTGTGTTTTTACATGAACTCCCCAAAAATCTTAAGTTAAGTACAAGATCAACTAATTTCTAAAGTTAATGGAACATAAAGTTAATTGTACTATTATTATTTTTATTATTATATAGTGTATATATTTATATATATATATTTACAGGAAATAAAATATTTATGAAATTACTTGATACTAACTGTATATATATTTTTTTATAAGGCTACATCCGCTGTTCATTACAAGATTGGCTAAAAATTGGGTCAAGGATTTGAATTTTTGGTTTATAAAGTGATCAAGAGGATGACTTGGTTTATATTGATTTTACTTACTTAATTTCAGGTACACTCCTTCAGAGAATTAACGGCTGTGACTGAAGGGCACCTCTGCACATGCTTATTTTTTTATCTTCTTTGTTTCCATTTGTTGACTTTGTGTGCGGTAAAATCGTGAAGTCACTCGCATGTCTTAGTATCAGGAGTGGTGGAGTATAAGCCGCGCTTTCTTTATTACTGCTTCTCAATGCTAAGCCAGTTTGTTGATCCCTTGCCAGCAATAATCACAGACTTTGCGCAAATACGTTCGTGGCAACCATTCTGATTTGTGAACCAAGTCATTGTTTAAAACTATCTCCATCTAGCATACTCTTTCTCCAGCTTCGTCATCCGTAAGCCATCCAGCGGAGATAGCTCTGACTTCACGCTAATGCAAAGCCCTGACTCTCTGTAGATCAGTAAAACTTCTGATCAGAGGACACCAAGACTCGACTACACAATGGTCATGGAGCGCCCATGCCCGCGGATTTAAAGACTTTGTTAAGTTTCCACTTGAGAGCCGCCTCGATGAGGTCACCGCCAAAGATCATGTGGCAGGTCATCGAAGCCAAGTAATAGCCAGACAAGTGTGGAGTCTTTCACTGGGACATAAAATTGGAAAACCTCTGGTAAACTCCAGACAACATGGAGGTGAAATTAATTGTTTGGTTGTGGTGTGCAAATGCAGAGATATGGCTATAAAGTCTTCAGTGGTATGTATGGCTTTGTTCATTATCTCACAGAATTACATCCTGTATAAATGAGTCAACATGATGTATAAATGTATTGAAGGAATGAAATCTCTTCCTCCAGGCACAAACTGTACTGTCCAACAGAGGTCACCGTGAAAGGCAGATACCATGCAGAAGCCTACAACAGTCGTGGTAAGCTAGGAACTCTCCTGTTCTTTGATGGCCTGTGGGTGTTATTCCACAGAATGACGACCTCCATCTGATCAGTAAGAGGAGCTGACCAGACCTGGCCTGTCACAAGGTAAGATCTTCATCAAAGAAGAGCGAAACCACTCAAAAGACTGGTAGCTTTAAGAGAGAGCAGGTGTAAAGAATAAGCACAAATCAAACGCGGTCTCGCTCTTTTTGGGACCAGAATGCCGCCAGATCACAGCTTCATGTTTGCAGTCCGATCCAAAGCGGAGGATCAATCTGGAGAAGATGCTTCTCCATGATTGGTTTAAGGTACTAAGTCTGGCAGATTAACTAATTGTTGGTTGTTTAAGCAACCAATTTGTAATGTCTTTAGGCTATTAATGCTGATTTTTAAAGCAGGTCATTGGAGTAACACATGAAGAACTGTCAGCAAATAGCTGTCACATATGTAGCTTTCTGTTCCTCCATCCACGCCTTGGCGCTGAGACTTGGACCAGCAATAATTTTACAATAATATTTAAAGATACTTAGTTAAAGATATACTACTATTCTTATTCAATACTTAAGATAGTTCAGTGTAGAAGTTACATAAGATAAATGTAGATATAAGATAAGATATATAAGTGTATAAGATAGATAAGTGTATATTAGAGAAGTTCTGTCTGTGTATAAGATATGTACATGTTTATGAATATATTTAATAAAATTATTGAATTCATAATAAAAAAATACTTAAAGTCTATAATTGAGTATTTGAGGTCACTGAGTCATATCAGAGAATGTGTTGAGTAGATGGACATCTGCATACACTTCTATGGGTCCTACAGTTATGGAGTTTGTATCTTCCCACTCCTTAGAGTTTCAGAAAAACTAAAATAAAAAAAAAAAAATTTGTTTACATAACATATGTGAATTAATATGTATCGATAAATATACACATGCAGAATGTATTTAGAGAATATTTTATTTTTTTAATTATACTTGTATTTACTTCTATATTTATATTTCTATAATTAATACTATTAACAAATATATTTAATATATATAAATTACATATTTTTCTAAATATATATATTAGTATGTGTATTTGTATTTATATATACATAACAAATATACACAGTAATAATAATATGTAAGCAATATTTTGGATACTAAACTTTTGACAGCAGTAAAGCAATTCAACAAACCGAAATTTAAAACACAGCTTCAAAATTCATGAAACTAAACACGTTTCTTCCAAATGACTTCTTCTTTATATGGACATGGTTTCACCACTGCCCCTAACGCTCAAGACTTTTGTCGGTGTTCATTTTTACACCATGTTGTGGCTCTCATTTTGTCTTTTCACGACATTATTTACATACAGTCAGTGTCTTGTTTTATATTCATTAGGGTCAGGGGTTGATTTTGCCAGTTTCACTGTAAAATGGTGCGAAACATAATTTCAGTTGAATAAAATTAAGTGCAATAAGTAAAGGTCTATGAATATGGCTCTGATAATATCACAAAAATAAAGGATAATGCTTGTGGGAGCTATAAAAATATTTTCATACCCTCAGAAACCAGTACAACCATCAGAGAAGAAGAAGATGGATCCAAAAGTTTGCCTATCAAAGAACGAACGTGGTAAAACTATGTAGTAGACTAAATAACTCTTTATACTTGCATTTCACCGTGAATGCTTATTTTAATCTGTCAAAAACTCATTCTCCTTTCGCGTCATGGAATACAGCCAACCCCTATCAAATATCATTAGACATCCGCTACGCCTTCACTGTCACTTTCTATCGGGATTGGGACGCAACGAATTTCATTTACAGCCAGGTGTGGAAGTCCCGTAAATGTTCTGCTCATTACAGCATTTCATCCTCTCGAATGCAGTCTGGAAGAACCAGAGACCGAACGAGCCAGTAATAATGTAACGCTTTGCTTGTGCGCTTGTGAGTGTTTTCGGGCTTTATCTAAATGTTTACATAAATAAAACCATCGTATCACGGACAAGCTTCTTTTTTCTCCACTTTATTTTTCTATTCACCGCTCACCGCTCTTTCTCCCCGTCAGAACAAAAGTCCTTATAACAACAGGCAATTTAACATGAGGAGGGAGGGTATTTCTAACACAAAATAAAATCGTTTTTTTTTCTTACACTACTTCTTCCGAAAGAAACGCCCTCGTTACTCAAGAACACAACAAAATCACACATTAGTAAGAACGTAATTTCAAGCACAAAAAAAAATTTCAGGTAGGAAAAACCACAATCCCAAAGTTTCAACAAAAGCAAACTTTAGCAAAATGCATATAATAATAACATATTTTTTTCATTAGCCCATTGTGTTTACTACCATACCCTCAGAACCATATACTCAGGAATGTAATAGCAAAATGGGAAGAAAGACAAAGGTATAAACAAAGACATTATAATTCCTTTATATCTTATTGGCGGATTCACAGAACGTCCTGACCTTGTTGTCATTCACTCTACTGGTTTTCTGTCTAAATATTGTCTGCAACCGTATTGAATGCAGAACGAATCGGCTGAGTATAGGATGTGCATATTCATTTGGGGTTCCTAGAGTAGCTCTTTTCAGAAATGCCTCAGTTCGCTGGTAGTTTCTTTTTTTAGCACTGAATACGGAGGTCTCTTATTACTTGATACCCATTCAGCAACAACACTTAGGACAGGGTCAGCTGTCTTAGCCTGTTGTATATCTTCATTACTCATACCCAAGCATGTAATGCTGAATCGGTAGAGAGAGCAGAATTTGGAAGGTTCAGCCCCAGAACATGTATCAGGAAGAAGGCAGGCATGTGCAGAAGTAGCATGCATGCCCAGTGATCTCAGCTTGTGTTGAAATGGACACTAAATGGACAGTCTTGTTCAAGAGGTAGTAGTGAAGTCTCCTACTCCTTTGTTAGGTAGACATGGCATCTGGCGTTGGCATGTTTATGGCCATGCCGGTACTCAACAGTCCAGTCAGAGTTGAATCTCTAGAGCCCACCTTGCTCTGCGACCTGTTGATCGCCATCCAGAACCATTCTCCTAAGACTGGAGCAAGGGTTTATGGTCTGTGATGATCCGAAAAGAGTGGCCCATGAGGCAACTGACGAAATGGCGAATGGACCAAACGATAGCCCACAACTCCTGTCATAGGTGGACCATCGTTTCAAGACATGACTACCATATGCGATGACCCTTTCTTTGCTGTCAGCCTTTAGCTGAGATAAAACACATCCAATGGCTGTATTGGAAGCATCTGTAAAAAGTAAAAACTCTTTTGAAAAGTCTGGATAAGAAAGAACTGGAGCATGTGTAAGTGCATGTCGTGAGGAATTGAATGCGCCCTGTTCTGTCTCAGTCCAAACAAACAACTTCCCTTTCTGAGTTAGCGCGTGCAGTGGCTCTGAAATTTGAGCAAAGCAGTGAATGAAACGTCTGTAATAGGAACATAAACCTAAGAAGGCTCCAACTTCCGTAGGACTTTCTTCTGACGTAGGCCAATCCTTGACTTTCTCAATATCCTTCCCATCTGGTTGAAGACCCGCAGATGATACAACATGGCCCAGAAATGTCACTTGTGGTTGAGCAAAAAGAACATTTAGTTGGTTTTAGCTTCAGGTTTGCTGCTCTCAGACGCTGGAAAACCTCTCTCAAGTGCTGCCTGTGCTCACTGGAAATTCTTGCTATAGACCAGTGGTTCCCAACCTTTAACTCACAGCCCACACAACCAAACACATATGTTTCCTGGCCCACTGCAAAAAAAAAAAAAAAAAAATTTAAATGTATGGCAAAAATATGTTATATAGCCTAAATCGCGGGTTGTTTTTAAACCAATCAACGACCTGGAATAGTGAACGATAGTAACAGTTTATTATTATTTTTGTTATTTAATTAATTATGATATTTAATTATTACTACACATTTTTACGTACATTAGCAATATTATTATTTCTATTGATAATAGCTGGCGGCCCCTGCAATACCGCTGTGGCTCACTGGGGGTCATGCCCACAGGTTGAAAACCACTGCTATAGACAATGATATCGCCTAAATATACAAGACATGTTTTCCAGGACAGGCCCTGCAGCACTACTTGCATCAAGTGTTGAAAAGTGGGCGGCGCATTGACAAGGCCCATCGGGCATCACTGTAAACTGATACAATAAACGCAACCCGTGGTGAAAGCCGCTTTTGGTTTATCTGCGCCATGAAGTTGCACTTTGCTAATATCCAGATGAAAGATCCATAGTTCTGAATATAGATGAACCTCTCTTAGTGCATCCAAAGTGTCATCTGTTCTAGGCAATGGATGGGCATCTTTAATGGGGACAGAATTAAGGCCCCTATAATCTACACAAAAACGCCAGGAGCCATCTTTCTTTTGCACCAGTAATTATAGGCGCAGCCCAAGGGCTATGACTGGCTTCACAATGCCTTTTGCCACCATGTCATCCACATGTGTCTGAATCTCCTCCTGAATCTGAGGGGAAGTGCGATAAGCATGTTTCTGTATGGGATTTGCATTGTCAGAATTGATTTTGTGCAGGACTATGTTTGTTCTACCAAAGTCTGTAGGGCTTTCTACTAAAGACGTCATAAAACTCATGTAACAGTGAATGCAATTTGTTCACCTGAGAATCAGAGAGATCCGCACTTTGAGCTTTGCATTGAGGTGACTCCTGTGTAGATGGGGCAGACACATTACACACAACATCAAGAGTGCTCAAGAACATCATTTGAGTTGACTGGAGTGAACTCCCCAATTGCATACCTGGTTGCAGTACAAAAGGGCTGTTAGTTGGATTCATGAGTCGCACTACAGTTTGACCACTTTTAGCAAATGTAAGGGTGCGTGCAACTGCAATACCATCTAACTTAAATATATATGGCTCAAACAACCCACAGTATCCATCTGCTAAACCTGCATTAACAGCAGATGGGACAAGTTGTGCTGTACAGTGCATCCACAATTGGCTGGAATGGTAGTTGTCACAGTAATCTGAGCTGTACAGTGTACAGGTTGAGATTTGCTTAACAGCTGCAAAGTTTGGTCATAAAGGCAACGTGGTACATTTACTCACATTCAAGACTGCTTGGTGTTTCCAAGAAAATCCCAACCAAGCATTATACCCTGATTCACATTTCTGATGACGTGCACGCTATGTTGTAATGTCAGTGTACCTAATCTGAGGTTAACAGTCACCAGTTCCCAGACTAAATCTAAATTCTGACCAGTTACAGATTTTGATAGAATGAAAGTACTCTTCAGTGGTCTTTACGCAATGAAGGACGACGGGTAGTTTCGTTAATAAATGAAATACTAGACCCAGTGTCTATCATGATGTGCATGTCGGGTACCTTCAACAATACCACTGATGTGTGCTGTACTAGTGTCCGTCATGCCTGTAACAGGAGAGCATCCATTCTCTGCATGTCTGGCATCTGTGGTTGTCAGCTGTTCTGTGTCATATGGTGCTGGTAGAAATAGCTGATGTGTGTCCCACCGCATCAGCTAAAGGAAGTTTCTGACGATAGCTGCGAAGATCTTGGTAGACATCAGACAAACCACTCTGTTGATCCAGGCTGTGCTGCTGAGGTCTGTAATGATGGTCTTGGTAGTTTTCAAAGGTGACACGTCTGTGATGAGGGCTTGGACTGCGTCGATGTAATGACGAGTTGCTAGAAGCCATGGTGTCCTGCCGTCGTCCCCGTTGGTAATCCACGAGTGGTCAGTGGCAGTTGCAGTGGAGTATCTTGGAGAATAGCAATCCTCAAACCTGTCTCTGCGCTGTGGTGTGAAGTCCCCTCTGTCATTACGCTGGTATGTGTCATGCTGTTTTCCGTACCTGGTCTCTGCGGGTCAGCGGGATGCTTGCTAGATAAACAACCGTATGGTGCACCTCCATTCCGTGGCATATCTTGTTGGACTATGACGACTTGGCGATGGGGCTTGATGAGATCGGCCATGTTGATCATGCAGCTGAAGTTTTAGTGCTGAGACATCCTTACTTAGATCTTTGACTGTGTTTGTAAGGCCAACAACAGCTTGCTTCAATAAGAGAGTGTCAGTGTCAGAAATAACATTCACTGTCTGTGCCCCTTGAATCCTCTCTGATCGTAAATGAAACTGGCTGTACCAATTTGGCTGCTTTACATGCCCGTTCAGCTTGGGTGGCAAACTTGAAGGCGTCTTTGAACGTTTTCACCCCCTCTCGTGACATTTAATCTGGAGTTCTTGATCTAAACCTGACAGAAATCGTGACAGTCTCATGTATTCAGATGCGTTTTGTTCAAAATCAGGAAAAGCTTTGACTAGTCTACATATGTCTGCTGCATACACTTCCATTGGTTCATTAGGTAATTTAAGACCTGAATTTGGAAATGTTTCAAATGATACAATAAGGTCCTTCTGGCCAAACGCCTCTTATGTTCTTTTTTCGCTGCTTTGAATGAGTGCTCAATTTCAGATGGAAAATTGTCCCAAACAATGAACAGTTCATGGTAGTCTAGTAGGTAACTCTGCTGCTAACACTGCATCCAAATCAACGCCGCTATCTTTATAGCGCAGCCTCTTGAATCACCTCATAACGACGAGCCCACAGCTGAAATGACTCGAAATGCCGTCGTTGCGAAATGGCGGCGGTAATGGATGTCTTTCGGGGTATTTTTGCGCGGCCGCGAGGTATGAGCACTGTTCTCCTGCAGCACTTGAGCTTCCTCATCTGACATCTCTTACGTTATTAACGGCACACCAAACTTCACGGAATCCCGCTGGTATCACGTAGATGCAGACACTGCGCTCGTGCAAGGCGCCGCGTAAAACAAAATAAAGTGTATATGTATATATATGTAAAAATATCGAATATCCGTCAAAACACCGCTGCCACCAGTGTAACGCTTTTGCTTGTGCGTTTGTGGGTGTTTGGGGGCTTTATCTAATTGTTTATATAAATAAAACTATCGAATACTGACGCAGCTCTTTTTCTCCACTTTATTTTTCTATGCACCGCTCAGCGCTCTTTTCCCCGTCAGAATAAAAGTCCTTATAACAACAGACAATTTAAGTAGGAGGGACCACTCTGTATTTTTTTAAATATGTTTTTTTTTTTTTTTTTTTTAAATCTCAGCTGTTCCGTCAGGCTGTTATGACGTCACGTTTAGAACGTCTCGACTAGGCTTGGAACTTTCTCATTTTGTGGGTTTAAGTTTCGGAGTGTAGGTTGATAGTGATTGCTTTCTGGCTTTTATTGAGATACAACAAGTATTGTTATAATGACATTACTTTCACGAATCAAAAATTGATTCAGAAAAAGTGTGTACAAGAACCATGTGTTCTTGTCAAACACACTTCTTACAACACGAAGGAGAACCATTCTCCTCATCGGCTTGATGAGGCGCCTGTTGTTGCTGGTGGCATTGATGGTGGAAAGGAGGCAGAAAGAGAGGAGAAAGAGTTTCTGGAGGTGGTTAGCTCTCCGCTTTCCTCATCAGAGAGCCTCTAAATACGATCTGGCTAAAGCTGAAAAGAAGTACCAGGCAGAAGCTGGATCATATCAGACGATTACAGATGGTACAATCACATCAGCGTGTCATGTTTTGAATTTAGGCTGACTTTTCATTTCTAGAACTTCTGTTCTTCTTTCCCTTTTTTTTTTAAACGACAAATGGCTTTCCCAAAACAAGAACCATTCTAATTTGAATATATGGTATCTTACTGATTTATTCGATTTGATTCACATAGCTCCAGCTTCCAAAGTCCACCCTGTTGCTGCTAAGAAACAGCTGGAGCAGGATGCCCCTGGCAAAGGTAAGAATTATAAATCAATGAGAATTTCAAAATGTTATTATGAATTCTAAATACTGTAAATGATGATCAATAAGTTGTGTTTTACATGAACTCCCCCAAAAAATTCAGTTTTGTTTAGTTTTTTTACACAAGACTCAACTAATTTCTAAAGTTAATGGAACATAAAGTTAATTGTACTTATTATTATTTTATTATTATATACAGTGTATATATTTATATATATATATTTACAGTGAAATAAAATATTTATGAAATTGTATTTGATACTAACTGCATATATTTTTTTTTTTATAAGGCCACATCCGCGACCATTACAAGATTGGCGAAAAACTGGGTCAAGGCGGATTTGGCTTCGTCTATAAAGGGACTCGGCGCGAGGATGGACTTAAGGTTTCGATTGATTTTACTTACTTAACTTTGCACACCTCTTCAGAATTAATGGCTAGACCGATAAGACCTCTGTGCACATGCTTATTTTTTATCTCTTTTTTGTTCTGTTTTGTTGATCAGGTGGCAGTAAAATTTTCTGTGAAGTCACCAAAGATGTCTTATATCAGAGTGGTGAGTATAAGCTGCGCTTTCTTTATTACTGCTTCTCAGTCACTGTTTTCAGTTTAACATCTTTTAATAGTATTAATCACAGACTATAAATACGCGGCAGGCAAACTGTTCTGATTTGTGAACCAAGTCATTGTTTGGGAAACCATCTCCATCTAAGCATATTTCCTTTCCTCCAGCCTGGTCATCCCGAAGCCATCCCGATGGAGATAGCTCTGACTCTCACGGCCAATAAAAGCCCCAGACCTCCCGAGATCATAAAACTTCTGGACTGGGAGGACAACGAAGACCACTATACCATGGTCATGGAGCGGCCCATGCCCTGCGTGGATTTAAAGACTTTTGTTAAGCTCCACGGAGAGCGTCTCGATGAGGTCACCGCCAAAAAGATCATGTGGCAGGTCATCGAAGCCGCTAACAGCTGTATCAAGCGTGGAGTCTTTCACCGGGACATAAAATTGGAAAACCTCCTGGTAAACCCAGACAACATGGAGGTGAAATTAATTGACTTTGGTTGTGGTGCGCAAATGCAGAGATATGGCTATAAAGTCTTCAGTGGTATGTATGGCTTTGTTCATTATCTCACAGAATTACATCCTGTATAAATGAGTCAACATGATGTGTAAATGTATTGAAGGAATGAAATCTCTTTCCTCCAGGCACAAAACTGTACTGTCCACCAGAGGTCACCGTGAAAGGCAGATACCATGCGAAGCCTACAACAGTGTGGTCGCTAGAATCCTCCTGTTCTTGATGGCCTGTGGGTATTATCCCACAGAATACGACCTCCATCTGATCAGTAAGAGGAGCTGGACCAGACCTGGCCTGTCACAAGGTAAGATCTTCATCAAAGAAGAACGAAACCACTCAAAAAGACCGGTAGCTTGAAAGAGAGCAGGTGTAAAGAATAAGCTAATAAATCAAACGTGTCTCGTCTTTTTGGACAGAATGCTGCCAGATCATAGCTTCGTGTTTGCAGTCTGATCCAAAGCGGAGGATCAATCTGGAGAAGATGCTTCTCCATGATTGGTTTAAGGTACTAAGTCTAAGATTAATTAATTGTTTGGTTGTTTGCCAAATTAAATTTGTAATGTCTTTAGGCTGTTAATGCTGATTTTTTAAAGCAGGTCGTGGAGTAATACATGAAGAACTGTCACAACAGCTGTCACATATGTGGCTTTCCTGTCCCTCCATCCACGCCTTGGCGCCTCGACTTGGACCAGCAATACTTTACAATAATATTTAAAGATACTTAGTTAAAGATATACTACTATTCTTATTCAATACTTAAGATAGTTCAGTGTAGAAGTTACATAAGATAAATGTAGATATAAGATAAGATATAAGTGTATAAGATAGATAAGTGTATTAGAGAAGTTCTGTCTGTGTATAAGATATGTGTACATGTTTATGAATATATTTAATAAAATTATTGAATTCATAATAAAAAAAAATACTAAAGTCTATAATTGAGTATTTGAGGTCACTGAGTCATATCAGAGAATGTGTTGAGTAGATGGACATCTGCATACCTTCTATGGGTCCTACAGTTATGGAGTTTGTATCTTCCCACTCCTTAGAGTTTCAGAAAAATCCAAAATAAAAAAAATTTGTTTACATAATATATGTAATTAATATGTATCGATAAATATACACATGCAGAATGTATTTAGAGAATATTTTATTTTTTAATTATACTTGTATTTACTTCTATATTTATATTTATATAATTAATACTATTAACAAATATATTTAATACATATAAATTACATATTTTTCTAAATATATACATGAAAGTGTGTGTATTTGTATTTATATATACATAACAAATATACACAGCACACACATGTAAGCAATATTTTGGATACTAAACTTTTGACAGCAGTAAAGCAATTCAACAAACCGAAATTTAAAACACAGCTTCAAAATTCATGAAACTAAACACGTTTCTTCCAAATGACTTCTTCTTTATATGGACATGGTTTCAATACTGCCCTCTAACGCTCAAGACTTTTGTCGGTGTTCATTTTTACACCATGTTGTGGCTCTCATTTGTCTTTTCACGACATTATTTACATACAGTCAGTGTCTTGTTTTATATTCATTAGGGTCAGGGTTGATTTTGCCAGTTTCACTCAAAATGGTGCGAAACATAATTTCAGTTGAATAAAATTAAGTGCAATAAGTAAAGGTCTATGAATATGGCTCTGACAATATCACAAAAATAAAGGATAATGCTTGTGGGAGCTATAAAAAAAATATTTTCATACCCTCAGAAAACCAGTACAACCATCAGAGAAGAGAAGATGGATCCAAAAGTTTGCCTATCAAAGAACGAACGTGGTAAAACTATGTGGTAGACTAAATAACTCTTTAAATTCACTAAATTCACTCGTGAATGCTTATTTTTTTAATCTGTCAAAAAACTCGTCCTTTCGCTCGCGGAATACAGCCAATCCCTATCAAATATCATTAGACATCCGGCTACGTTCACTGTCACTTTCTATCGGGGATTGACGACCGAATTTACTTACAGCCAGGTGTGAGTCCCGAAATGTTCCGTTCACACAGCATTTCATCCTCTCGAATGCAGTCTGGAAGAACCAGAGACCGAACGAGCCAGTAATAATGTAACGCTTTGCTTGTGCGTTTGTGAGTGTTTTCGGGGCTTTATCTAAATGTTTACATAAATAAAACCATCGAATACGGACAAGCTCTTTTTCTCCACTTTATTTTTCTATTCACCGCTCACCGCTCTTTTCCCCCCGTCAGAACAAAAGTCCTTATAACAACAGGCAATTTAACATGAGGAGGGAGGGTATTTCTAACACAAAATAAAATCGTTTTTTTTTTTTCTTACACTACTTCCCTTTTCAAAAGAAACGTCCTCGTTACTCGAAGAACACAACAAAATCACACATTAGTAAGAACGTAATTTCAAGCACAAAAAAATTTCAGGTAGGAAAAACCACAATCCCAAAGTTTCAACAAAAGCAAACTTTAGCAAAATGCATATAACAATAACATATTTTTTTCATTAGCCCATTGTGTTTACTACCATACCCTCAGAACCATATACTCAGGAATGTAATAGCAAATGGGAAGAAAGACAAAGGTATAAATAAAGACATTATAATTCCCTATATCTTATTGGCGGATTCACAGAACGTCCTGACCTTGTTGTCATTCACTCTACTGGTTTTCTGTCTAAATATTGTCTGCAACCGTATTGAATGCAGAACATAATCGGCTGAGTATAGGGATGTGCATATTCATTTGGGGTTCCTAGAGTAGCTCTTTTCAGAAATGCCTCAGTTCGCTTGTAGTTTCTTTTAGCACTGAATACGGAGGTCTCTTATTACTTGATACCCATTCAGCAACAACACTTAGGACAGGGTCAGCTGTCTTAGCCTGCTGTATATCTTCATTACCCATACCCAAGCATGTAATGCTGGAATCGGTAGAGAGAGCAGAATTTGAAGGTTCAGCCCCAGAACATGTATCAGAAGCAGCAGGCTGCGCAGAAGCAGCATGCGGTTCAGTGATCTCAGCTTGTGTTGAAATGGACACTAAATGGACAGTCTTGTTCGAAGAGGTAGTAGAAGTCTCCCTACTCTCCTTGTTAGGTCTCTGCAGACATGGCATCTGCGTTGGCATGTTTATGGCCATGCCGGTACTCAATAGTCCAGTCATAGAGTTGAATCTCTAGAGCCCACCTTGCTCTGCGACCTGTTGGATCGCCATCCAGAACCATTCTCCTAAGACTGAGCAAGGGTTTATGGTCTGTGATGATCCGAAAAGAGTGGCCCATGAGGTACTGACGGAAATGGCGAATGGACCAAACGATAGCCCACAACTCCCTGTCATAGGTGGACCATCGTTTCAAGACATGACTACCATATGCGATGACCCTTTCTTTGCTGTCAGCCTTTAGCTGAGATAAAACACATCCAATGGCTGTATTGGAAGCATCTGTAAAAAGTAAAACTCTTTTGAAAAGTCTGGATAAGAAAGAACTGGAGCATGTGTAAGTGCATGTCGCAGGGAATTGAATGCGCCCTGTTCTGTCTCAGTCCAAACAAACAACTTCCCTTTCTGAGTTAGCGTGCAGTGGCTCTGAAATTTGAGCAAAGCAGTGAATGAAACGTCTGTAATAGGAACATAAACCTAAGAAGGCTCCAACTTCCGTAGGACTTTTCTGACGTAGGCCAATCCTTGACTTTCTCAATATCCTTCCCATCTGGTTGAAGACCCGCAGATGATACAACATGGCCCAGAAATGTCACTTGTGGTTGAGCAAAAGAACATTTAGTTGGTTTTAGCTTCAGGTTTGCTGCTCTCAGACGCTGGAAAACCTCTCTCAAGTGCTGCCTGTGCTCACTGAAATTTTGCTATAGACCAGTGGTTCCCAACCTTTTTAACTCACAGCCCACACAACCAAACACATATGTTTCCATGGCCCACTGCAAAAAAAAAAAAAAAAAAAATTTAAATGTATGCAGCAAAAATATGTTACATAGCCTAAATCGCAGGTTGTTTTTAAACCAATCAACGACCTGGAATAGTGAACGATAGTAACAGTTTATTATTATTTTTTGTTATTTAATTAATTATGATATTTAATTATTACTACACATTTTTACGTACATTAGCAGTATTATTATTTCTATTGATAATAGCTGGCGGCCCCCTGCAATACCGCTATGCCCACTGGGGGCCGCGCCCACAGGTTGAAAACCACTGCTATAGACAATGATATCGTCTAAATATACAAGACATGTTTTCCAGGACAGGCCCCGCAGCACTACTTGCATCAAGTGTTGAAAAGTGGGCGGCGCATTGACAAGGCCCATCGGCATCACTGTAAACTGATACAATAAACGCACCCGTGGTGAAAGCCGTTTTTGGTTTATCTGCGTCATGAAGTTGCACTTGCCAATATCCAGATGAAAGATCCATAGTTCTGAATATAGATGAACCTCTTAGTGCATCCAAAGTGTCATCTGTTCTAGGCAATGGATGGGCATCTTTAATGGGGACAGAATTAAGGCCCCTATAATCTACACAAAAACGCCAGGAGCCATCTTTCTTTTGCACCGTAACTATAGGCGCAGCCCAAGGGCTATGACTGGCTTCCACAATGCCTTTTGCCACCATGTCATCCACATGTGTCTGAATCTCCTCCTGAATCTGAGGGGAAGTGCGATAAGCATGTTTCTGTATGGGATTTGCATTGTCAGAATTGATTTTGTGCAGGACTATGTTTGTTCTACCAAAGTCTGTAGGGCTTTCACTAAAGACGTCATAAAACTCATGTAACAGTGAATGCAATTTGTTCACCTGAGAATCAGAGAGATCCGCACTTTGAGCTTTGCATTGAGGTGACTCCTGTGTAGATGGGGCAGACACATTACACACAACATCAAGAGTGCTCAAGAACATCATTTGAGTTGACTGGAGTGAACTCCCCAATTGCATACCTGGTTGCAGTACAAAAAGGGCTGTTAGTTGGATTCATGAGTCGCACTACAGTTTGACCACTTTTAGCAAATGTAAGGGTGCGTGCAACTGCAATACCATCTAACTTAAATATATATGGCTCAAACAACCCACAGTATCCATCTGCTAAACCTGCATTAACAGCAGATGGGACAAGTTGTGCTGTACAGTGCATCTCACAATTGGCTGGAATGGTAGTTGTCACAGTAATCTGAGCTGTACAGTGTACAGGTTGAGATTTGCTTAACAGCGGCAAAGTTTGGTCATAAAGGCAACGTGTACATTTACTCACATTCAAGACTGCTTGGTGTTTCCGAAGAAAATCCCAACCAAGTATTATACCCTGATTCACATTTCTGATGACGCACGTCATGTTGTAATGTCAGTGTACCTAATCTGAGGTTAACAGTCACCAGTTCCCAGACTAAATCTAAATTCTGACCAGTTACAGATTTTGACAGAATGAAAGTACTCTTCAGTGGTCTTTACGCAATGAAGGACGTCACGGGTAGTTTCGTTAAGAAATGAAATACTAGACCCAGTGTCTATCATGATGTGCATGTCGGTACCTTCAACAATACCACTGATGTGTGCTGTACTAGTGTCCGTCATGCCTGCAACAGGAGAGCATCCATTCTCTGCATGTCTGGCATCTGTGGTTGTCAGCTGTTCTGTGTCATATGGTGCTGGTGGTGAAATAGCTGATGTGTGTCCCACCGCATCAGCTAAAGGAAGTTTCCCTGACGATAGCTGCGAAGATCTGGGTAGACATCAGACAAACCACTCTGTTGATCCAGGCTGTGCTGCTGAGGTCTGTAATGATGGTCTTGGTAGTTTTCAAAGGTGACACGTCTGTGTGACGAGTTGCTAGAAGCCATGGTGTCCTGCCGTCGTCCCCGTTGGTAATCCACGTAGTGGTCAGTGGCAGTTGCAGTGGAGTATCTTGGAGAATAGCAATCCTCAAACCTGTCTCTGCGCTGTGGTGTGAAGTCCCCTCTGTCATTACGCTGGTATGTGTCATGCTGTTTTCCGCACCTGGTCTCTGCGGGTCAGCGGGATGCTTGCTAGATAAACAACCGTATGGTGCACTCCATTCCGTGGCATATCTTGTTGGGCTATGACGACTTGGCGATGGGGCTTGATGAGATCGGCCATGTTGATCATGCAGCTGAAGTTTTAGTGCTGAGACATCCTTACTTAGATCTTTGACTGTGTTTGTAAGGCCAACAACAGCTTGCTTCAATAAGAGAGTGTCAGTGTCAGAAATAACATTCACTGTCTGTGCCCTTGAATCCTCTCTGATCGTAAATGAAACTGGCTGTACCAATTTGGCTGCTTTACATGCCCGCTCAGCTTGGGTGGCAACTTGAAGGCGTCTTTGAACGTTTTCACCCCCCTCTCGTGACATTTAATCTGGAGTTCTTGATCTAAACCTGACAGAAATCGTGACAGTCTCATGTATTCAGATGCGTTTTGTTCAAAATCAGGAAAAGCTTCTTTGACCAGTCTACATATGTCTGCTGCATACACTTCCATTGGTTCATTAGGTAATTTAAGACCTGAATTTGGAAATGTTTCAAATGATACAATAAGGTCCTTCTGGCCAAACGCCTCTTGCGGTTCTTTGAATGAGTGCTCATTCGCTGCTTTGAATGAGTGCTCAATTTCAGATGGAAAATTGTCCCAAACAATGAACAGTTCAAGTGGTAGTCTAGTAGGTAACTCTGCTGCTAACACTGCATCCAAATCAACGCCGCTATCTTTATAGCGAGCCTCTTGAATCACCTCATAACGACGAGCCCACAGCTGAAATGACTCGAAATGCCGTCGTTGCGAAATGGCGCGGTAATGGGATGTCTTTCGGGTATTTTTGTGCGCGCCGCGAGGTATGAGCACTGTTCTCCTGCAGCACTTGAGCTTCCTCATCTGACATCTCTTACGTTATTAACGGCACACCAAACTTCACGGAATCCCGCTGGTATCACGTAGATGCAGACACTGCGCTCGTGCAAGGCGCCGCGAAAACAAAATAAAGTGTATATGTATATATATGTAAAAATATCGAATATCCGTCAAAACACCGCTGCCACCAGTGTAACGCTTTGCTTGTGCGTTTGTGGGTTTTTGGGGGCTTTATCTAATTGTTTATATAAATAAAACTATCGAACACGGACGAGCTCTTTTTCTCCACTTTATTTTTCTATGCACCGCTTCAGCGCTCTTTTCCCCGTCAGAATAAAAGTCCTTATAACAACAGACAATTTAAGTAGGGAGGGACCACTCGTTGTATTTTTTTAAATATGTTTTTTTTTTTTTTTTTTTTTTTAAATCTCAGCTGTTCCGTCAGGCTGTTATGACGTCACGTTTAGAACGTCTCGACTAGGCTTGGAACTTTCTCATTTTGTGGGTTTAAGTTTCGGAGTGTAGGTTGATAGTGATTGCTTTCTGGCTTTTATTGAGATACAAGTATTGTTATAATGACATTACTTTCACGAATCAAAAAATTGATTCAGAAAAAGTGTGTACAAGAACCATGTGTTCTTGTCAAACACACTTCTTACAACACGGCGGAGAACCATTCTCCTCATCGGCTTGATGAGGCGCCTGTTGTTGCTGGTGGCATTGATGGTGGAAAGGAGGCAGAAAGAGAGGAGAAAAGAGTTTCTGGAGGTGGTTAGCTCTCCGTTTTCCTCATCAGAGAGCCTCTAAATACGATCTGGCTAAAGCTGAAAAGAAGTACCAGGCAGAAGCTGGATCATATCAGACGATTACAGATGGTACAATCACATCAGCGTGTCATGTTTTGAATTTAGGCTGACTTTTTCATTTCTAGAACTTCTGTTCTTCTTCCTTTTTTTTTTTAAACGACAAATGGCTTTCCCAAAACAAGAACCATTCTAATTTGAATATATGGTATCTTACTGATTTATTCGATTTGATTCACATAGCTCCAGCTTCCAAAGTCCACCCTGTTGCTGCTAAGAAACAGCTGGAGCAGGATGCCCTGGCAAAGGTAAGAATTATAAATCAATGAGAATTTCAAAATGTTATTATGAATTCTAAATACTGTAAATGATGATCAATAAGTTGTGTTTTTACATGAACTCCCCAAAAATTCAGTTTTGTTTAGTTTTTTTACACAAGACTCAACTAATTTCTAAAGTTAATGGAACATAAAGTTAATTGTACTTATTATTATTTTATTATTATATACAGTGTATATTTATATATATATATATATATTTACAGTGAAATAAAATATTTATGAAATTGTATTTGATACTAACTGCATATATTTTTTTTTTTTTATAAGGCCACATCCGCGACCATTACAAGATTGGCGAAAAACTGGGTCAAGGCGGATTTGGCTTCGTTTATAAAGGGACTCGGCGCGAGGATGGACTTAAGGTTTCGATTGATTTTACTTACTTAACTTTGCACACCTCTTCAGAATTAATGGCTAGACCGATAAGACCTCTGTGCACATGCTTATTTTTTATCTCTTTTTTGTTCTGTTTTGTTGATCAGGTGGCAGTAAAATTTTCTGTGAAGTCACCAAAGATGTCTTATATCAGAGTGGTGAGTATAAGCTGCGCTTTCTTTATTACTGCTTCTCAGTCACTGTTTTCAGTTTAACATCTTTTAATAGTATTAATCACAGACTATAAATACGTTTTGGCAGGCAAACTGTTCTGATTTGTGAACCAAGTCATTGTTTGGGAAACCATCTCCATCTAAGCATATTTCCTTTCCTCCAGCCTGGTCATCCCGAAGCCATCCCGATGGAGATAGCTCTGACTCTCACGGCCAATAAAAGCCCCAGACCTCCCGAGATCATAAAACTTCTGGACTGGGAGGACAACGAAGACCACTATACCATGGTCATGGAGCGGCCCATGCCCTGCGTGGATTTAAAGACTTTTGTTAAGCTCCACGGAGAGCGCCTCGATGAGGTCACCGCCAAAAAGATCATGTGGCAGGTCATCGAAGCCGCTAACAGCTGTATCAAGCGTGGAGTCTTTCACGGGACATAAAATTGAAAACCTCCTGGTAAACCCAGACAACATGGAGGTGAAATTAATTGACTTTGGTTGTGGTGCGCAAATGCAGAGATATGGCTATAAAGTCTTCAGTGGTATGTATGGCTTTGTTCATTATCTCACAGAATTACATCCTGTATAAATGAGTCAACATGATGTGTAAATGTATTGAAGGAATGAAATCTCTTTCCTCCAGGCACAAAACTGTACTGTCCACCAGAGGTCACCGTGAAAGGCAGATACCATGCGAAGCCTACAACAGTGTGGTCGCTAGGAATCCTCCTGTTCTTGATGGCCTGTGGGTATTATCCCACAGAATACGACCTCCATCTGATCAGTAAGAGGAGCTGGACCAGACCTGGCCTGTCACAAGGTAAGATCTTCATCAAAGAAGAACGAAACCACTCAAAAAGACCGGTAGCTTGAAAGAGAGCAGGTGTAAAGAATAAGCTAATAAATCAAACGTGTCTCGTCTTTTTGGACAGAATGCTGCCAGATCATAGCTTCGTGTTTGCAGTCTGATCCAAAGCGGAGGATCAATCTGGAGAAGATGCTTCTCCATGATTGGTTTAAGGTACTAAGTCTAAGATTAATTAATTGTTTGGTTGTTTGCCAAATTAAATTTGTAATGTCTTTAGGCTGTTAATGCTGATTTTTTAAAGCAGGTCGTGGAGTAATACATGAAGAACTGTCACAACAGCTGTCACATATGTGGCTTTCCTGTCCCTCCATCCACGCCTTGGCGCTCGACTTGGACCAGCAATACTTTACAATAATATTTAAAGATACTTAGTTAAAGATATACTACTATTCTTATTCAATACTTAAGATAGTTCAGTGTAGAAGTTACATAAGATAAATGTAGATATAAGATAAGATATAAGTGTATAAGATAGATAAGTGTATTAGAGAAGTTCTGTCTGTGTATAAGATATGTGTACATGTTTATGAATATATTTAATAAAATTATTGAATTCATAATAAAAAAATACTAAAGTCTATAATTGAGTATTTGAGGTCACTGAGTCATATCAGAGAATGTGTTGAGTAGATGGACATCTGCATACCTTCTATGGGTCCTACAGTTATGGAGTTTGTATCTTCCCCACTCCTTAGAGTTTCAGAAAATCCAAAATAAAAAAATTTGTTTACATAACATATGTAATTATTATGTATCGATAAATATACACATGCAGAATGTATTTAGAGAATATTTTATTTTTTAATTATACTTGTATTTACTTCTATATTTATATTTATATAATTAATACTATTAACAAATATATTTAATACATATAAATTACATATTTTTCTAAATATATACATGAAAGTGTGTGTATTTGTATTTATATATACATAACAAATATACACAGCACACACATGTAAGCAATATTTTGATACTAAACTTTTGACAGCAGTAAAGCAATTCAACAAACCGAAATTTAAAACACAGCTTCAAAATTCATGAAACTAAACACGTTTCTTCCAAATGACTTCTTCTTTATATGGACATGGTTTCAATACTGCCTCTAACGCTCAAGACTTTTGTCGGTGTTCATTTTTACACCATGTTGTGGCTCTCATTTGTCTTTTCACGACATTATTTACATACAGTCAGTGTCTTGTTTTATATTCATTAGGGTCAGGGTTGATTTTGCCAGTTTCACTCAAAATGGTGCGAAACATAATTTCAGTTGAATAAAATTAAGTGCAATAAGTAAAGGTCTATGAATATGGCTCTGACAATATCACAAAAATAAAGGATAATGCTTGTGGAGCTATAAAAAAATATTTTCATACCCTCAGAAAACCAGTACAACCATCAGAGAAGAGAAGATGGATCCAAAAGTTTGCCTATCAAAGAACGAACGTGGTAAAACTATGTGGTAGACTAAATAACTCTTTATACTTGCATTTCTCACTCGTGAATGCTTATTTTTTTAATCTGTCAAAAAACTCGTCCTTTCGCTCATGGAATACAGCCAACCCCTATCAAATATCATTAGACATCCGCTACGTTCACTGTCACTTTCTATCGGGATTGACGACCGAATTTACTTACAGCCAGGTGTGAGTCCCGAAATGTTCCGTTCACACAGCATTTCATCCTCTCGAATGCAGTCTGGAAGAACCAGAGACCGAACGAGCCAGTAATAATGTAACGCTTTGCTTGTGCGCTTGTGAGTGTTTTCGGGCTTTATCTAAATGTTTACATAAATAAAACCATCGAATACGGATGCTTCTCTTTTCTCCACTTTATTTTTCTATTCACCGCTCACCGCTCTTTTCCCCCCGTCAGAACAAAAGTCCTTATAACAACAGGCAATTTAACATGAGGAGGGAGGGTATTTCTAACACAAAATAAAATCGTTTTTTTTTTCTTACACTACTTCCCCTTTCCGAAAAGAAACGTCCTCGTTACTCGAAGAACACAACAAAATCACACATTAGTAAGAACGTAATTTCAAGCACAAAAAAATTTCAGGTAGGAAAAACCACAATCCCAAAGTTTCAACAAAAGCAAACTTTAGCAAAATGCATATAACAATAACATATTTTTTTCATTAGCCCATTGTGTTTACTACCATACCCTCAGAACCATATACTCAGGAATGTAATAGCAAATGGGAAGAAAGACAAAGGTATAAATGAAGACATTATAATTCCCTATATCTTATTGGCGGATTCACAGAACGTCCTGACCTTGTTGTCATTCACTCTACTGGTTTTCTGTCTAAATATTGTCTGCAACCGTATTGAATGCAGAACGCAATCGGCTGAGTATAGGATGTGCATATTCATTTGGGGTTCCTAGAGTAGCTCTTTTCAGAAATGCCTCAGTTCGCTTGTAGTTTCTTTTTAGCACTGAATACGGAGGTCTCTTATTACTTGATACCCATTCAGCAACAACACTTAGGACAGGGTCAGCTGTCTTAGCCTGCTGTATATCTTCATTTCCCATACCCAAGCATGTAATGCTGGAATCGGTAGAGAGAGCAGAATTTGAAGGTTCAGCCCCAGAACATGTATCAGAAGCAGCAGGCTGCGCAGAAGTAGCATGCGGTTCAGTGATCTCAGCTTGTGTTGAAATGGACACTAAATGGACAGTCTTGTTCAAGAGGTAGTAGAAGTCTCCCTACTCTCCTTGTTAGGTCTGCGAGACATGGCATCTGCGTTGGCATGTTTATGGCCATGCCGGTACTCAATAGTCCAGTCATAGAGTTGAATCTCTAGAGCCCACCTTGCTCTGCGACCTGTTGGATCGCCATCCAGAACCATTCTCCTAAGACTGAGCAAGGGTTTATGGTCTGTGATGATCCGAAAAGAGTGGCCCATGAGGTACTGACGGAAATGGCGAATGGACCAAACGATAGCCCACAACTCCCTGTCATAGGTGGACCATCGTTTCAAGACATGACTACCATATGCGATGACCCTTTCTTTGCTGTCAGCCTTTAGCTGAGATAAAACACATCCAATGGCTGTATTGGAAGCATCTGTAAAAAGTAAAAACTCTTTTGAAAAGTCTGGATAAGAAAGAACTGGAGCATGTGTAAGTGCATGTCGCAGGGAATTGAATGCGTCCTGTTCTGTCTCAGTCCAAACAAACAACTTCCCTTTCTGAGTTAGCGCGTGCAGTGGCTCTGAAATTTGAGCAAAGCAGTGAATGAAACGTCTGTAATAGGAACATAAACCTAAGAAGGCTCCAACTTCCGTAGGACTTTCTGACGTAGGCCAATCCTTGACTTTCTCAATATCCTTCCCATCTGGTTGAAGACCCGCAGATGATACAACATGGCCCAGAAATGTCACTTGTGGTTGAGCAAAAGAACATTTAGTTGGTTTTAGCTTCAGGTTTGCTGCTCTCAGACGCTGGAAAACCTCTCTCAAGTGCTGCCTGTGCTCACTGAAATTCTTGCTATAGACCAGTGGTTCCCAACCTTTTTAACTCACAGCCCACACAACCAAACACATATGTTTCATGCCCACTGCAAAAAAAAAAAAAAAAAAATTTAAATGTATGCAGCAAAAATATGTTACATAGCCTAAATCGGGCGGGTTGTTTTTAAACCAATCAACGACCTGGAATAGTGAACGATAGTAACAGTTTATTATTATTTTTGTTATTTAATTAATTATGATATTTAATTATTACTACACATTTTTACGTACATTAGCAATATTATTATTTCTATTGATAATAGCTGGCGGCCCCCTGCAATACCGCTATGCTCACTGGGGGCCGCGCCCACAGGTTGAAAACCACTGCTATAGACAATGATATCGTCTAAATATACAAGACATGTTTTCCAGGACAGGCCCCGCAGCACTACTTGCATCAAGTGTTGAAAAGTGGGCGGCGATTGACAAGGCCCATCGGCATCACTGTAAACTGATACAATAAACGCACCCGTGGTGAAAGCCGCTTTTGGTTTATCTGCGTCATGAAGTTGCACTTGCCAATATCCAGATGAAAGATCCAAAGTTCTGAATATAGATGAACCTCTTAGTGCATCCAAAGTGTCATCTGTTCTAGGCAATGGATGGGCATCTTTAATGGGGACAGAATTAAGGCCCCTATAATCTACACAAAAACGCCAGGAGCCATCTTTCTTTTGCACCGTGAACTATAGGCGCAGCCCAAGGGCTATGACTGGCTTCCACAATGCCTTTTGCCACCATGTCATCCACATGTGTCTGAATCTCCTCCTGAATCTGAGGGGAAGTGCGATAAGCATGTTTCTGTATGGGATTTGCATTGTCAGAATTGATTTTGTGCAGGACTATGTTTGTTCTACCAAAGTCTGTAGGGCTTTCACCAAAGACGTCATAAAACTCATGTAACAGTGAATGCAATTTGTTCACCTGAGAATCAGAGAGATCCGCACTTTGAGCTTTGCATTGAGGTGACTCCTGTGTAGATGGGGCAGACACATTACACACAACATCAAGAGTGCTCAAGAACATCATTTGAGTTGACTGGAGTGAACTCCCCAATTGCATACCTGGTTGCAGTACAAAAGGGCTGTTAGTTGGATTCATGAGTCGCACTACAGTTTGACCACTTTTAGCAAATGTAAGGGTGCGTGCAACTGCAATACCATCTAACTTAAATATATATGGCTCAAACAACCCACAGTATCCATCTGCTAAACCTGCATTAACAGCAGATGGGACAAGTTGTGCTGTACAGTGCATCTCACAATTGGCTGGAATGGTAGTTGTCACAGTAATCTGAGCTGTACAGTGTACAGGTTGAGATTTGCTTAACAGCGGCAAAGTTTGGTCATAAAGGCAACGTGTACATTTACTCACATTCAAGACTGCTTGGTGTTTCAAGAAAATCCCAACCAAGTATTATACCCTGATTCACATTTCTGATGACGCACGCCATGTTGTAATGTCAGTGTACCTAATCTGAGGTTAACAGTCACCAGTTCCCAGACTAAATCTAAATTCTGACCAGTTACAGATTTTGACAGAATGAAAGTACTCTTCAGTGGTCTTTACGCAATGAAGGACGACGGGTAGTTTCGTTAATAAATGAAATACTAGACCCAGTGTCTATCATGATGTGCATGTCGGTACCTTCAACAATACCACTGATGTGTGCTGTACTAGTGTCCGTCATGCCTGCAACAGGAGAGAGCATCCATTCTCTGCATGTCTGGCATCTGTGGTTGTCAGCTGTTCTGTGTCATATGGTGCTGGTGGTGAAATAGCTGATGTGTGTCCCACCGCATCAGCTAAAGGAAGTTTCTGACGATAGCTGCGAAGATCTGGGTAGACATCAGACAAACCACTCTGTTGATCCAGGCTGTGCTGCTGAGGTCTGTAATGATGGTCTTGGTAGTTTTCAAAGGTGACACGTCTGTGATGAGGGCTTGACTGCGCCGATGTAATGACGAGTTGCTAGAAGCCATGGTGTCCTGCCGTCGCCCCCGCTGGTAATCCACGAGTGGTCAGTGGCAGTTGCAGTGGAGTATCTTGGAGAATAGCAATCCTCAAACCTGTCTCTGCGCTGTGGTGTGAAGTCCCCTCTGTCATTACGCTGGTATGTGTCATGCTGTTTTCCGTACCTGGTCTCTGCGGGTCAGCGGATGCTTGCTAGATAAACAACCGTATGGTGCACTCCATTCCGTGGCATATCTTGTTGGGCTATGACGACTTGGCGATGGGGCTTGATGAGATCGCCATGTTGATCATGCAGCTGAAGTTTTAGTGCTGAGACATCCTTACTTAGATCTTTGACTGTGTTTGTAAGGCCAACAACAGCTTGCTTCAATAAGAGAGTGTCAGTGTCAGAAATAACATTCACTGTCTGTGCCCTTGAATCCTCTCTGATCGTAAATGAAACTGGCTGTACCAATTTGGCTGCTTTACATGCCCGCTCAGCTTGGGTGGCAACTTGGAAGGCGTCTTTGAACGTTTTCACCCCCCTCTCGTGACATTTAATCTGGAGTTCTTGATCTAAACCTGACAGAAATCGTGACAGTCTCATGTATTCAGATGCGTTTTGTTCAAAATCAGGAAAAGCTTCTTTGACCAGTCTACATATGTCTGCTGCATACACTTCCATTGGTTCATTAGGTAATTTAAGACCTGAATTTGGAAATGTTTCAAATGATACAATAAGGTCCTTCTGGCCAAACGCCTCTTGCGGTTCTTTTTCGCTGCTTTGAATGAGTGCTCAATTTCAGATGGAAAATTGTCCCAAACAATGAACAGTTCAAGTGGTAGTCTAGTAGGTAACTCTGCTGCTAACACTGCATCCAAATCAACGCCGCTATCTTTATAGCGAGCCTCTTGAATCACCTCATAACGACGAGCCCACAGCTGAAATGACTCGAAATGCCGTCGTTGCGAAATGGCGGCGGTAATGGGATGTCTTTCGGGTATTTTGCGCGCGGCGCGAGGTATGAGCACTGTTCTCCTGCAGCACTTGAGCTTCCTCATCTGACATCTCTTACGTTATTAACGGCACACCAAACTTCACGGAATCCCGCTGGTATCACGTAGATGCAGACACTGCGCTCGTGCAAGGCGCCGGCGAAAACAAAATAAAGTGTATATGTATATATATGTAAAAATATCGAATATCCACAAAACACCGCTGCCACCAGTGTAACGCTTTGCTTGTGCGTTTGTGGGTGTTTTGGGGCTTTATCTAATTGTTTATATAAATAAAACTATCGAATACGGACGAGCTCTTTTTCTCCACTTTATTTTTCTAATCACCGCTCAGCGGTCTTCCCCCCCCGTCAGAATAAAAGTCCTTATAACAACAGACAATTTAAGTAGGGAGGGTATTTCTAACACAAAATAAAATAGTTTTTTTTCCATCCCGTAAATTACTGAAACCACACATGGAAACACGCGGTACACCCAAGTCTGTGACAGAGATGTCCAGTCCTGTTCTTATACACTGCGCGTGTTTTTCGAGAATGCGGTTCTGAGTCCTTCAAATACACAGGTGTGCGAAGGTGGCTGTCTGGCCCAACCGTAGTAATTCTGCTGCTGTGTGAGCCTTGAGTTCTGATCACGAATATTAAACCACTATACAGACCACTCGTTGTATTTTTTTGTTTTTTTTTTTTTTTTTTTAAATCTCAGCTGTTCCGTCAGGCTGTTATGACGTCACGTTTAGAACGTCTCGACTAGGCTTGGAACTTTCTCATTTTGTGGGTTTAAGTTTCGGAGTGTAGGTTGATAGTGATTGCTTTCTGACTTTTATTGAGATACAAGTATTGTTATAATGACATTACTTTCACGAATCAAAAATTGATTCAGAAAAAGTGTGTACAAGAACCATGTGTTCTTGTCAAACACACTTCTTACAACACGGCGGAGAACCATTCTCCTCATCGGCTTGATGAGGCGCCTGTTGTTGCTGGTGGCATTGATGGTGGAAAGGAGGCAGAAAGAGAGGAGAAAAAGAGTTTCTGGAGGTGGTTAGCTCTCCGTTTTCCTCATCAGAGAGCCTCTAAATACGATCTGGCTAAAGCTGAAAAGAAGTACCAGGCAGAAGCTGGATCATATCAGACGATTACAGATGGTACAATCACATCAGCGTGTCATGTTTTGAATTTAGGCTGACTTTTTCATTTCTAGAACTTCTGTTCTTCTTGTTCTTCTTCCTTTTTTTTTTTAAACGACAAATGGCTTTTCCCAAAACAAGAACCATTCTAATTTGAATATATGGTATCTTACTGATTTATTCGATTTGATTCACATAGCTCCAGCTTCCAAAGTCCACCCTGTTGCTGCTAAGAAACAGCTGGAGCAGGATGCCCTGGCAAAGGTAAGAATTATAAATCAATGAGAATTTCAAAATGTTATTATGAATTCTAAATACTGTAAATGATGATCAATAAGTTGTGTTTTTACATGAACTCCCCCCCAAAAAATTCAGTTTTGTTTAGTTTTTTTTACACAAGACTCAACTAATTTCTAAAGTTAATGGAACATAAAGTTAATTGTACTTATTATTATTTTATTATTATATACAGTGTATATATTTATATATATATATTTACAGTGAAATAAAATATTTATGAAATTGTATTTGATACTAACTGCATATATATATATTTTTTTTATAAGGCCACATCCGCGACCATTACAAGATTGGCGAAAAACTGGGTCAAAGCGGATTTGGCTTCGTCTATAAAGGACTCGGCGCGAGGATGGACTTAAGGTTTCGATTGATTTTACTTACTTAACTTTGCACACCTCTTCAGAATTAATGGCTAGACCGATAAGACCTCTGTGCACATGCTTATTTTTATCTCTTTTTGTTCTGTTTTGTTGATCAGGTGGCAGTAAAATTTTCTGTGAAGTCACCAAAGATGTCTTATATCAGAGTGGTGAGTATAAGCTGCGCTTTCTTTATTACTGCTTCTCAGTCACTGTTTTCAGTTTAACATCTTTTAATAGTATTAATCACAGACTATAAATACGTTTTCGGCAGGCAAACTGTTCTGATTTGTGAACCAAGTCATTGTTTGGGAAACCATCTCCATCTAAGCATATTTCCTTTCCTCCAGCCTGGTCATCCCGAAGCCATCCCGATGGAGATAGCTCTGACTCTCACGGCCAATAAAAGCCCCAGACCTCCCGAGATCATAAAACTTCTGGACTGGGAGGACAACGAAGACCACTATACCATGGTCATGGAGCGGCCCATGCCCTGCGTGGATTTAAAGACTTTTGTTAAGCTCCACGGAGAGCGCCTCGATGAGGTCACCGCCAAAAAGATCATGTGGCAGGTCATCGAAGCCGCTAACAGCTGTATCAAGCGTGGAGTCTTTCACGGGACATAAAATTGGAAAACCTCCTGGTAAACCCAGACAACATGGAGGTGAAATTAATTGACTTTGGTTGTGGTGCGTATAAATGCAGAGATATGGCTATAAAGTCTTCAGTGGTATGTATGGCTTTGTTCATTATCTCACAGAATTACATCCTGTATAAATGAGTCAACATGATGTGTAAATGTATTGAAGGAATGAAATCTCTTTCCTCCAGGCACAAAACTGTACTGTCCACCAGAGGTCACCGTGAAAGGCAGATACCATGCGAAGCCTACAACAGTGTGGTCGCTAGGAATCCTCCTGTTCTTGATGGCCTGTGGGTATTATCCCACAGAATACGACCTCCATCTGATCAGTAAGAGGAGCTGGACCAGACCTGGCCTGTCACAAGGTAAGATCTTCATCAAAGAAGAACGAAACCACTCAAAAAGACCGGTAGCTTGAAAGAGAGCAGGTGTAAAGAATAAGCTAATAAATCAAACGTGTCTCGTCTTTTTGGACAGAATGCTGCCAGATCATAGCTTCGTGTTTGCAGTCTGATCCAAAGCGGAGGATCAATCTGGAGAAGATGCTTCTCCATGATTGGTTTAAGGTACTAAGTCTAAGATTAATTAATTGTTTGGTTGTTTGCCAAATTAAATTTGTAATGTCTTTAGGCTGTTAATGCTGATTTTTTAAAGCAGGTCGTGGAGTAATACATGAAGAACTGTCACAACAGCTGTCACATATGTGGCTTTCCTGTCCCTCCATCCACGCCTTGGCGCTCGACTTGGACCAGCAATACTTTACAATAATATTTAAAGATACTTAGTTAAAGATATACTACTATTCTTATTCAATACTTAAGATAGTTCAGTGTAGAAGTTACATAAGATAAATGTAGATATAAGATAAGATATAAGTGTATAAGATAGATAAGTGTATTAGAGAAGTTCTGTCTGTGTATAAGATATGTGTACATGTTTATGAATATATTTAATAAAATTATTGAATTCATAATAAAAAAATACTAAAGTCTATAATTGAGTATTTGAGGTCACTGAGTCATATCAGAGAATGTGTTGAGTAGATGGACATCTGCATACCTTCTATGGGTCCTACAGTTATGGAGTTTGTATCTTCCCCACTCCTTAGAGTTTCAGAAAAATCCAAAATAAAAAAAATTTGTTTACATAACATATGTAATTATTATGTATCGATAAATATACACATGCAGAATGTATTTAGAGAATATTTTATTTTTTAATTATACTTGTATTTACTTCTATATTTATATTTATATAATTAATACTATTAACAAATATATTTAATACATATAAATTACATATTTTTCTAAATATATACATGAAAGTGTGTGTATTTGTATTTATATATACATAACAAATATACACAGCACACACATGTAAGCAATATTTTGGATACTAAACTTTTGACAGCAGTAAAGCAATTCAACAAATCCAAATTTAAAACACAGCTTCAAAATTCATGAAACTAAACACGTTTCTTCCAAATGACTTCTTCTTCTTTATATGGACATGGTTTCAATACTGCCCTCTAACGCTCAAGACTTTTGTCGGTGTTCATTTTTACACCATGTTGTGGCTCTCATTTGTCTTTTCACGACATTATTTACATACAGTCAGTGTCTTGTTTTATATTCATTAGGGTCAGGGTTGATTTTGCCAGTTTCACTCAAAATGGTGCGAAACATAATTTCAGTTGAATAAAATTAAGTGCAATAAGTAAAGGTCTATGAATATGGCTCTGACAATATCACAAAAATAAAGGATAATGCTTGTGGGAGCTATAAAAAAAATATTTTCATACCCTCAGAAAACCAGTACAACCATCAGAGAAGAGAAGATGGATCCAAAAGTTTGCCTATCAAAGAAACGTAACGTGGTAAAACTATGTGGTAGACTAAATAACTCTTTATACTTGCATTTTCACTCGTGAATGCTTATTTTTTAATCTGTCAAAAAACTCGTCCTTTCGCCGCGGAATACAGCCAACCCTATCAAATATCATTAGACATCCGCCACGTTCACTGTCACTTTCTATCGGGATTGACGACCGAATTTACTTACAGCCAGGTGTGAGTCCCGAAATGTTCCGTTCACACAGCATTTCATCCTCTCGAATGCAGTCTGGAAGAACCAGAGACCGAACGAGCCAGTAATAATGTAACGCTTTGCTTGTGCGTTTGTGAGTGTTTTCGGGCTTTATCTAAATGTTTACATAAATAAAACCATCGAATACGGACAAGCTCTTTTTCTCCACTTTATTTTTCTATTCACCGCTCACGCTCTTTTCCCCGTCAGAACAAAAGTCCTTATAACAACAGGCAATTTAACATGAGGAGGGAGGGTATTTCTAACACAAAATAAAATCGTTTTTTTTCTTACACTACTTCCCTTTCCGAAAAGAAACGTCCTCGTTACTCGAAGAACACAACAAAATCACACATTAGTAAGAACGTAATTTCAAGCACAAAAAAATTTCAGGTAGGAAAAACCACAATCCCAAAGTTTCAACAAAAGCAAACTTTAGCAAAATGCATATAACAATAACATATTTTTTCATTAGCCCATTGTGTTTACTACCATACCCTCAGAACCATATACTCAGGAATGTAATAGCAAATGGGAAGAAAGACAAAGGTATAAATGAAGACATTATAATTCCCTATATCTTATTGGCGGATTCACAGAACGTCCTGACCTTGTTGTCATTCACTCTACTGGTTTTCTGTCTAAATATTGACTGCAACCGTATTGAATGCAGAACGCAATCGGCTGAGTATAGGATGTGCATATTCATTTGGGGTTCCTAGAGTAGCTCTTTTCAGAAATGCCTCAGTTCGCTTGTAGTTTCTTTTTTTAGCACTGAATACGGAGGTCTCTTATTACTTGATACCCATTCAGCAACAACACTTAGGACAGGGTCAGCTGTCTTAGCCTGCTGTATATCTTCATTTCCCATACCCAAGCATGTAATGCTGGAATCGGTAGAGAGAGCAGAATTTGAAGGTTCAGCCCCAGAACATGTATCAGAAGCAGCAGGCTGCGCAGAAGTAGCATGCGGTTCAGTGATCTCAGCTTGTGTTGAAATGGACACTAAATGGACAGTCTTGTTCGAAGAGGTAGTAGAAGTCTCCCTACTCTCCTTGTTAGGTCTGCGAGACATGGCATCTGCGTTGGCATGTTTATGGCCATGCCGGTACTCAATAGTCCAGTCATAGAGTTGAATCTCTAGAGCCCACCTTGCTCTGCGACCTGTTGGATCGCCATCCAGAACCATTCTCCTAAGACTGAGCAAGGGTTTATGGTCTGTGATGATCCGAAAAGAGTGGCCCATGAGGTACTGACGGAAATGGCAATGGACCAAACGATAGCCCACAACTCCCTGTCATAGGTGGACCATCGTTTCAAGACATGACTACCATATGCGATGACCCTTTCTTTGCTGTCAGCCTTTAGCTGAGATAAAACACATCCAATGGCTGTATTGGAAGCATCTGTAAAAGTAAAAACTCTTTTGAAAAGTCTGGATAAGAAAGAACTGGAGCATGTGTAAGTGCATGTCGTAGGGAATTGAATGCGTCCTGTTCTGTCTCAGTCCAAACAAACAACTTCCCTTTCTGAGTTAGCGTGCAGTGGCTCTGAAATTTGAGCAAAGCAGTGAATGAAACGTCTGTAATAGGAACATAAACCTAAGAAGGCTCCAACTTCCGTGAGGACTTTCTGACGTAGGCCAATCCTTGACTTTCTCAATATCCTTCCCATCTGGTTGAAGACCCGCAGATGATACAACATGGCCCAGAAATGTCACTTGTGGTTGAGCAAAAGAACATTTAGTTGGTTTTAGCTTCAGGTTTGCTGCTCTCAGACGCTGGAAAACCCTCTCAAGTGCTGCCTGTGCTCACTGAAATTCTTGCTATAGACCAGTGGTTCCCAACCTTTTTAACTCACAGCCCACACAACCAAACACATATGTTTCCATGCCCACTGCAAAAAAAAAAAAAAAAAAAAAAAAAAAAATTTAAATGTATGCAGCAAAAATATGTTACATAGCCTAAATCAAGTGGGTTGTTTTTAAACCAATCAACGACCTGGAATAGTGAACGCATAGTAACAGTTTATTATTATTTTTTTGTTATTTAATTAATTATGATATTTAATTATTACTACACATTTTTACGTACATTAGCAATATTATTATTTCTATTGATAATAGCTGGCGGCCCCCCTGCAATACCGTTGCGGCCCACAGGTTGAAAACCACTGCTATAGACAATGATATCGTCTAAATATACAAGACATGTTTTCCAGGACAGGCCCCGCAGCACTACTTGCATCAAGTGTTG
This sequence comes from Puntigrus tetrazona, assembly GCF_018831695.1. Lineage (NCBI taxonomy): Eukaryota > Metazoa > Chordata > Actinopteri > Cypriniformes > Cyprinidae > Puntigrus > Puntigrus tetrazona. The sequence continues at coordinate 14,889,252 of NC_056714.1, forward strand.
AAAAGTGGGCGGCGATTGACAAGGCCCATCGGCATCACTGTAAACTGATACAATAAACGCACCCCGTGGTGAAAGCCGTTTTGGTTTATCTGCGTCATGAAGTTGCACTTGCCAATATCCAGATGAAAGATCCATAGTTCTGAATATAGATGAACCTCTTAGTGCATCCAAAGTGTCATCTGTTCTAGGCAATGGATGGGCATCTTTAATGGGGACAGAATTAAGGCCCCTATAATCTACACAAAACGCCAGGAGCCATCTTTCTTTTGCACCGTAACTATAGGCGCAGCCCAAGGGCTATGACTGGCTTCCACAATGCCTTTTGCCACCATGTCATCCACATGTGTCTGAATCTCCTCCTGAATCTGAGGGGAAGTGCGATAAGCATGTTTCTGTATGGGATTTGCATTGTCAGAATTGATTTTGTGCAGGACTATGTTTGTTCTACCAAAGTCTGTAGGGCTTTCACTAAAGACGTCATAAAACTCATGTAACAGTGAATGCAATTTGTTCACCTGAGAATCAGAGAGATCCGCACTTTGAGCTTTGCATTGAGGTGACTCCTGTGTAGATGGGGCAGACACATTACACACAACATCAAGAGTGCTCAAGAACATCATTTGAGTTGACTGGAGTGAACTCCCCCAATTGCATACCTGGTTGCAGTACAAAAGGGCTGTTAGTTGGATTCATGAGTCGCACTACAGTTTGACCACTTTTAGCAAATGTAAGGGTGCGTGCAACTGCAATACCATCTAACTTAAATATATATGGCTCAAACAACCCACAGTATCCATCTGCTAAACCTGCATTAACAGCAGATGGGACAAGTTGTGCTGTACAGTGCATCTCACAATTGGCTGGAATGGTAGTTGTCACAGTAATCTGAGCTGTACAGTGTACAGGTTGAGATTTGCTTAACAGCGGCAAAGTTTGGTCATAAAGGCAACGTGTACATTTACTCACATTCAAGACTGCTTGGTGTTTCGAAGAAAATCCCAACCAAGTATTATACCCTGATTCACATTTCTGATGACGTGCACGTCATGTTGTAATGTCAGTGTACCTAATCTGAGGTTAACAGTCACCAGTTCCCAGACTAAATCTAAATTCTGACCAGTTACAGATTTTGACAGAATGAAAGTACTCTTCAGTGGTCTTTTACGCAATGAAGGACGTACGGGTAGTTTCGTTAATAAATGAAATACTAGACCCAGTGTCTATCATGATGTGCATGTCGGTACCTTCAACAATACCACTGATGTGTGCTGTACTAGTGTCCGTCATGCCTGCAACAGGAGAGCATCCATTCTCTGCATGTCTGGCATCTGTGGTTGTCAGCTGTTCTGTGTCATATGGTGCTGGTGGTGAAATAGCTGATGTGTGTCCCACCGCATCAGCTAAAGGAAGTTTCCCTGACGATAGCTGCGAAGATCTGGGTAGACATCAGACAAACCACTCTGTTGATCCAGGCTGTGCTGCTGAGGTCTGTAATGATGGTCTTGGTAGTTTTCAAAGGTGACACGTCTGTGATGAGGGCTTGGACTGCGTCAATGTAATGACGAGTTGCTAGAAGCCATGGTGTCCTGCCGTCGTCCCGTTGGTAATCCACGTAGTGGTCAGTGGCAGTTGCAGTGGAGTATCTTGGAGAATAGCAATCCTCAAACCTGTCTCTGCGCTGTGGTGTGAAGTCCCCTCTGTCATTACGCTGGTATGTGTCATGCTGTTTTCCGTACCTGGTCTCTGCGGGTCAGCGGGATGCTTGCTAGATAAACAACCGTATGGTGCACTCCATTCCGTGGCATATCTTGTTGGGCTATGACGACTTGGCGATGGGGCTTGATGAGATCGGCCATGTTGATCATGCAGCTGAAGTTTTAGTGCTGAGACATCCTTACTTAGATCTTTGACTGTGTTTGTAAGGCCAACAACAGCTTGCTTCAATAAGAGAGTGTCAGTGTCAGAAATAACATTCACTGTCTGTGCCCTTGAATCCTCTCTGATCGTAAATGAAACTGGCTGTACCAATTTGGCTGCTTTACATGCCCGTTCAGCTTGGGTGGCAACTTGGAAGGCGTCTTTGAACGTTTTCACCCCCCTCTCGTGACATTTAATCTGGAGTTCTTGATCTAAACCTGACAGAAATCGTGACAGTCTCATGTATTCAGATGCGTTTTGTTCAAAATCAGGAAAAGCTTCTTTGACCAGTCTACATATGTCTGCTGCATACACTTCCATTGGTTCATTAGGTAATTTAAGACCTGAATTTGGAAATGTTTCAAATGATACAATAAGGTCCTTCTGGCCAAACGCCTCTTGCGGTTCTTTGAATGAGTGCTCATTCGCTGCTTTGAATGAGTGCTCAATTTCAGATGGAAAATTGTCCCAAACAATGAACAGTTCAAGTGGTAGTCTAGTAGGTAACTCTGCTGCTAACACTGCATCCAAATCAACGCCGCTATCTTTATAGCGAGCCTCTTGAATCACCTCATAACGACGAGCCCACAGCTGAAATGACTCGAAATGCCGTCGTTGCGAAATGGCGGCGGTAATGGGATGTCTTTCGGGGTATTTTGTGCGCGGCCGCGAGGTATGAGCACTGTTCTCCTGCAGCACTTGAGCTTCCTCATCTGACATCTCTTACGTTATTAACGGCACACCAAACTTCACGGAATCCCGCTGGTATCACGTAGATGCAGACACTGCGCTCGTGCAAGGCGCCGGCGAAAACAAAATAAAGTGTATATGTATATATATGTAAAAATATCGAATATCCGTCAAAACACCGCTGCCACCAGTGTAACGCTTTGCTTGTGCGTTTGTGGGTGTTTTGGGGGCTTTATCTAATTGTTTATATAAATAAAACTATCGAATACGGACGAGCTCTTTTTCTCCACTTTATTTTTCTATGCACCGCTCAGCGCTCTTTCCCCCCCGTCAGAATAAAAGTCCTTATAACAACAGACAATTTAAGTAGGGAGGGACCACTCGTTGTATTTTTTTAAATATGTTTTTTTTTTTTTTTTTTTTTTTTTTTTAATCTCAGCTGTTCCGTCAGGCTGTTATGACGTCACGTTTAGAACGTCTCGACTAGGCTTGGAACTTTCTCATTTTGTGGGTTTAAGTTTCGGAGTGTAGGTTGATAGTGATTGCTTTCTGGCTTTTATTGAGATACAAACAAGTATTGTTATAATGACATTACTTTCACGAATCAAAAAATTGATTCAGAAAAAGTGTGTACAAGAACCATGTGTTCTTGTCAAACACACTTCTTACAACACGGCGGAGAACCATTCTCCTCATCGGCTTGATGAGGCGCCTGTTGTTGCTGGTGGCATTGATGGTGGAAAGGAGGCAGAAAGAGAGGAGAAAAAGAGTTTCTGGAGGTGGTTAGCTCTCCGTTTTCCTCATCAGAGAGCCTCTAAATACGATCTGGCTAAAGCTGAAAAGAAGTACCAGGCAGAAGCTGGATCATATCAGACGATTACAGATGGTACAATCACATCAGCGTGTCATGTTTTGAATTTAGGCTGACTTTTTCATTTCTAGAACTTCTGTTCTTCTTGTTCTTCTTCCTTTTTTTTTTTTTAAACGACAAATGGCTTTCCCAAAACAAGAACCATTCTAATTTGAATATATGGTATCTTACTGATTTATTCGATTTGATTCACATAGCTCCAGCTTCCAAAGTCCACCCTGTTGCTGCTAAGAAACAGCTGGAGCAGGATGCCCTGGCAAAGGTAAGAATTATAAATCAATGAGAATTTCAAAATGTTATTATGAATTCTAAATACTGTAAATGATGATCAATAAGTTGTGTTTTTACATGAACTCCCCCAAAAATTCAGTTTTGTTTAGTTTTTTTACACAAGACTCAACTAATTTCTAAAGTTAATGGAACATAAAGTTAATTGTACTTATTATTATTTTATTATTATATACAGTGTATATATTTATATATATATATTTACAGTGAAATAAAATATTTATGAAATTGTATTTGATACTAACTGCATATATATTTTTTTTTTTTTATAAGGCCACATCCATGACCATTACAAGATTGGCGAAAAACTGGGTCAAGGCGGATTTGGCTTCGTCTATAAAGGACTCGCGCGAGGATGGACTTAAGGTTTCGATTGATTTTACTTACTTAACTTTGCACACCTCTTCAGAATTAATGGCTAGACCGATAAGACCTCTGTGCACATGCTTATTTTTATCTCTTTTTGTTCTGTTTTGTTGATCAGGTGGCAGTAAAATTTTCTGTGAAGTCACCAAAGATGTCTTATATCAGAGTGGTGAGTATAAGCTGCGCTTTCTTTATTACTGCTTCTCAGTCACTGTTTTCAGTTTAACATCTTTTAATAGTATTAATCACAGACTATAAATACGTTTTTGGCAGGCAAACTGTTCTGATTTGTGAACCAAGTCATTGTTTGGGAAACCATCTCCATCTAAGCATATTTCCTTTCCTCCAGCCTGGTCATCCCGAAGCCATCCCGATGGAGATAGCTCTGACTCTCACGGCCAATAAAAGCCCCAGACCTCCCGAGATCATAAAACTTCTGGACTGGGAGGACAACGAAGACCACTATACCATGGTCATGGAGCGGCCCATGCCCTGCGTGGATTTAAAGACTTTTGTTAAGCTCCACGGAGAGCGTCTCGATGAGGTCACCGCCAAAAGATCATGTGGCAGGTCATCGAAGCCGCTAACAGCTGTATCAAGCGTGGAGTCTTTCACCGGGACATAAAATTGGAAAACCTCCTGGTAAACCCAGACAACATGGAGGTGAAATTAATTGACTTTTGGTTGTGGTGCAAATGCAGAGATATGGCTATAAAGTCTTCAGTGGTATGTATGGCTTTGTTCATTATCTCACAGAATTACATCCTGTATAAATGAGTCAACATGATGTGTAAATGTATTGAAGGAATGAAATCTCTTTCCTCCAGGCACAAAACTGTACTGTCCACCAGAGGTCACCGTGAAAGGCAGATACCATGCGAAGCCTACAACAGTGTGGTCGCTAGGAATCCTCCTGTTCTTGATGGCCTGTGGGTATTATCCCACAGAATACGACCTCCATCTGATCAGTAAGAGGAGCTGGACCAGACCTGGCCTGTCACAAGGTAAGATCTTCATCAAAGAAGAACGAAACCACTCAAAAAGACCGGTAGCTTGAAAGAGAGCAGGTGTAAAGAATAAGCTAATAAATCAAACGTGTCTCGTCTTTTTGGACAGAATGCTGCCAGATCATAGCTTCGTGTTTGCAGTCTGATCAAAGCGGAGGATCAATCTGGAGAAGATGCTTCTCCATGATTGGTTTAAGGTACTAAGTCTAAGATTAATTAATTGTTTGGTTGTTTGCCAAATTAAATTTGTAATGTCTTTAGGCTGTTAATGCTGATTTTTTAAAGCAGGTCGTGGAGTAATACATGAAGAACTGTCACAACAGCTGTCACATATGTGGCTTTCCTGTCCCTCCATCCACGCCTTGGCGCTCGACTTGGACCAGCAATACTTTACAATAATATTTAAAGATACTTAGTTAAAGATATACTACTATTCTTATTCAATACTTAAGATAGTTCAGTGTAGAAGTTACATAAGATAAATGTAGATATAAGATAAGATATAAGTGTATAAGATAGATAAGTGTATTAGAGAACTTCTGTCTGTGTATAAGATATGTGTACATGTTTATGAATATATTTAATAAAATTATTGAATTCATATAAAAAAAAATACTAAAGTCTATAACTGAGTATTTGAGGTCACTGAGTCATATCAGAGAATGTGTTGAGTAGATGGACATCTGCATACCTTCTATGGGTCCTACAGTTATGGAGTTTGTATCTTCCCCACTCCTTAGAGTTTCAGAAAAATCCAAAATAAAAAAATTGTTTACATAATAATTTACATTTGTTTAATAACATAATAATTATTATGTATCGATAAATATACACATGCAGAATGTATTTAGAGAATATTTTATTTTTAATTATATTTGTATTTACTTCTATATTTATATTTATATAATTAATACTATTAACAAATATATTTAATACATATAAATTACATATTTTTCTAAATATATACATGAAAGTGTGTGTATTTGTATTTATATATACATAACAAATATACACAGCACACACATGTAAGCAATATTTTGGATACTAAACTTTTGACAGCAGTAAAGCAATTCAACAAATCCGAAATTTAAAACACAGCTTCAAAATTCATGAAACTAAACACGTTTCTTCCAAATGACTTCTTCTTTATATGGACATGGTTTGAGACATTTTATGTTTTTGCATGCAGTATATATACTTGTTAGTTAAAATGGGTCAAACCAGAAAAACATATTTAAAAATTGTATCTACAAAATGAAATTTATTTTCTCCAGCAAAGTCTAGAGTTGACCTTTAAAGTTTGGTAAAGATCTGACTGATCTGCTGTAGTTTATCAAAAATTTCTTTTTTGAGCTTGTCGATCAATAAAATCAAATGTACCATTTTTCAGGGTTAAAGCTAGAATTCAAGAGTTATTAGCTAAAAAGTTGTTAAATGTCCTTTATAAGAATTCTGTCTTGGTGTGAGAATATATCTATTTTTGTATAATTATGACATTTGGATTTTATGTTGTATCATTTATAATCTATGAATAATCTTTATTATTATAATTCAAAAACCTCTTAGTAAGCTATACATGGTGCATATTTTCAGAAGTTGCGTATAGTAAATTCACTCGTAAATTGGATAAATTCAAACAATCATTCTTTCTGAAAAAAACTCTGATATACTATTAATGCCCTCTGTTCTTTCTTTTTACATTTTCATCAGTTTTTGCTTAAAGTTGTTAATTATATCCCATTTTTACTTCATTCTCAAAATCATTGACAAAATACAAAACAGTTAACATTACCCTGCACTTGCAGCAAAAAAGTGCACCAACTGCATTTATTTAATTTCAAATCTGCCCTTTATTGTTATATGGAGAGATTATTTTCAAATAAACAACTCCAATTGTTAAAAAACAAAAGAAAGGAAGAAACACATATTCACATATTCAACAAAGACCATGTCACAATCTCATTCCCAATGCTTCTAACAGGTCCAGGGGTCTGGAAACATGTGCCTCGTGAAAAAATTTTGTGTACCGAGGATTGCATGCATGCAGGATGTGGATGCGGAGATGATGTGAAACTTATCAGTAAAAAGTATCAGTAAAATATCATATCAGTAAGGAAGATTCATACACACACACACACACACACATATTCCCCTTCTCCCCTCATTTCCCCCTCATCATCATTCGCTGGTCATGTGTTGGCTTTTGTTCAGAGAAATGCAACTCTAATCACTCTTTTCAGGCTTCTTTCCATCCTTTTCATGATACTCGAGGAAGAAGTCGTTGCAGGCGACAGTGAGGGCACCAACGAGGATGACGAACTCCGTGAAGTCCACCTCACCGTCGTTGTTTGAATCCAGGTCTCCCATAACTTTATCTACGGCATCCTTATCCTGTGCATTCTGTGGAGCAAAAGAGACGCAGGTAAAGTTATTCAATGACATTCACCAAGAAATCAAAACTCGGTTTTCTCCTTACCCCAAGGTAGTTGCCCAGTTCCTGCGTTAGCATCTCTTTGAGTTCCTGCCTGCTAAGAGTATATTTGTCTCCCTCGTTTCCAGAGTACTTGTGGAATGTCTGGATCATCAGCTGCATGGCGCTCTCCAGAGTGGAGGCATTCTCTGAGTTGAGAATATTAGACATTCTGGAAAGAAAGAGTTATTGGTCACTGTAGCGAACGCCTGTATTTAGGCTCTATTTATAAATGCACTCAAGGATGCACAAAAGGTTTCTTTAGGGAGAGTATTTCTGGCTCTTTTTCAAAATATTTAAAAGACATATTTTCTTCTTTCACAACAGTAAAAACAGCAGTTATATATTCTCCGCGCAACGTGCTTTGACCCCCCTCCTTCGCTCTCCGGATCATCCTACAAAGGGCTTAACTTAACTACAGAAGGGAAATGTGACTCGCCTGATAAGAGTGAAATCCTAAACTGGAGAAAACACTCCGAACCTGGGGAGGAAGTTACCCGGCCAAGTGTAATCCGAGCCAATCTCAGTGCCCACAACTCACTACACACACACACACACACACATTTAACCAAGCACTGCCCTTGGTTAAGCTTAGTCCTTTCCTGATGGATGATCTGATAAACATATTGGGTTGTGTTGGCAAAAATAACCTCAGCAGATAAGAAAAACCTCTTAAGATACTATACAGAGATGAGCCACTAGCCGCACAAAACTTGAGGTAGAGAGCCACTTTAAGGAATCACGTCCTATAGCAGATTATTAAATGAAACTTTTCTTTAGCGTGTGGTCTGACCAAGCATATCATGTCCAGACGCTCATTAGAAACATCTCTAAAATTACAATTACAGTCTGTTCTTCAATCCGTCTGTTTCTTCCCCTTACCTTGTTGTTAGAAGGTTGTTGCTCTTCTGTTCCTTGAGGAGAGATGAATGCTGGTGAAGACGGGAGACGATGAGCAGCATCTTATATACCTACATGGTCCTCCTCCCATCATACCTTACACTCCTCCCTTCTTCCATCCATCATTTGTCTCTGCCTACCTTTTTCCCACCTCTTGCCCTCTCTGTTTACACATTCACAATGTAAGGAAAAATACTAAAAGTGTTATATAAAGGTGTAAATGCGATGATGATCGTCGTAATTAAAAGAGAGAAAGTTCTCTGCGTTAGAGGGTAACTTGAGAAAATGAAAACAATACACATAATTGATGTTTTGTTTTATTGATCAACACTCTGTTAGCTAAGTTTGTGAATCATGAATATATATATATATATATATATATATATATATATATAAACATTGTGGTTGTTAAAATGTTTACTAATGTGTGTTTATGCATAATGTGTGTATCTCAACAAAATTTGAATGTATTAATTTTCTTTAAAAAAATCATTTACAATGAACTGCATTGTGTCAATAAATATCATTGGTCATGTTTTCAAGCTACAGCGTGACATTTGTGTATATAAACATGCTCTGAAGACGTGGACTTACCTGAAAGAAGAGCTTTTGAGTAAATAGATATGTTTGATCCTAAAGGTTATTTATATGTACTGGTGCTTGTCACATTAAACTTTTAGAGACGTGATAGGTCAGCACCCCGAACTAAATGATTTATCCTCAGTAATTGATGACTTACACACAAACATCGCTATAAACATCGGCTGAGCTCTAAAAAGGCTCCTTTACCAGCAGTTATGCTTTAAAATATGATTTATACATATAAATATATATTTAAAAGGTATACTAATTTCTGTATTATTTACATTATGTGATAAAGAATATACAATGAGATGACAATATACTCTTAGAGATTGGTCAAGGTTCTTGATGGTGTAATTCTATCTATATCTATCCAACACATTTATATATAAGTATATAAGTCTATATATTTGCAGTTCATTTCTTAATGCACTTTTCTACAATTATAAGCATAATGGCACATAAGCCATAAGATGAAATGGGGTCAGGTGCCTGAGGACTGATTATGTTACAGGCCAAACAAGGTTACATGGTACACATGTAGTTACTAACAACCCAAGGGTCTTTAGAGGTGCTGATAATCTCTCAGGTGTGTGTGTGTGTGTGTTGGGTGAGCATCTGACTACAAGTGGTCCTGTCACACCTGATACTGCTGCACAGGTGTTAATTCATCATTAAGCAAAAGGTGTCCATACACATATGCCAGCCAAGGTTTGGGACTGAAAACACACACACACACACACACACACACACACAAATGACCAAACACACAAAATGTGCACACATAAAAACATGTAGGACACAGGCTGTACCCAGGACACCACAATCTTTAGCTTGTATTAAACGTTTACAAATTTTGGTCATTATTTCCATATTTTAATTGAAAGGTCATACAAAAACATTTTCCAGTTGTGATCATTTCACTTTGTTTTTTTAAAATGCACAAATCTGATGTGACATTGACTCTGTTTTTAGTATATTTGATGGCTTTCATTCATCAGTCATGCCTTGTTTTAAACACTAATCAAGCATATTTTGTTCCCTGTAAAACGATCAAATCATATATGAAAACACAGGAGCTGAGAAATGAAAAGCAAACGCTCATGCAACAAAAATGACTTGATTTAGCACTTGCACATGGCCACAGGTCAGACATTGTTTTATAAATTCATAAATGTAAACAGATTTATAATTTGTTATATTAGAGACTTGAATGGTTTTTTGAGATCACTGCATATTTTATATTCCACTGGAGACCCAAGGCTAGCTGTCGCAAAAGAAAGTCGCAAGCGCTAAGGAGTTGTGTTTTGTTATGTATGCAAATCTAGGATCATTTTACCCTATTTGTTAATACAGCGTGTTTTGGCCAAAATAACGGTTTGACATTAATAAAAGCAAGCCACTTTTTAATAAGTAGAAAGAATTGTGACAACTAGCCTCAGTCGCTCATTACTGGTTCAAGACTCCAGCATTCCAAATGATTGACGGTGTCATCAATGCATTTTGGGCTTCTTATGGTCCACCGGCCGCGCTGCTCTGTGCTTTCTGCTCACTCAGTGAGTTGGCCAGGTAGCCCACCAGCGTCAGGTACTCCTGGAAACTGACCTTCCCATCCTGGTTGTCATCCAGGCCTTTCATCATGTCCTTCACTGCTGAAGAACTGTCAGTGTCCTGAGAGAGACAGAGAGAGTGTGAAATCCTCAACTATTAAGCACTGTCCAATCATGCTTAGTCCTAAAAACACAGACAGCCATTGAAGCCAATGTTTTTTTTTTGCTGTGTTGTGCAACGTGCTATACATTATTTAAATTGCTTTTACTTTGAATTAATTTAGCTAATTCGTTTATAATTATTATGCAAGCAGCACTTATGACCTCATATTAATTGAGAGATTATAAAATATTTGTACTTTTAATTTAATTGTCACATGAAAGAACCACTTAAATTAAACCAAAAACTGATTTAATAATTTTTTAACAAACATACTCACTCATGCATAGGCCTACATTAAACCGAAAATCTTGTAGTCTATGGACATGTTATGTGTCAACTAAAAGCAAAATGAGAGATTTGTTACTTACGCTCAGGATGTTTCCCAGCTGACTTTGGACTAACTTTTGGAAGTTCTTTCCACCCAGGTTCTCTTTTCCCGTGCAGAAGACAGGAACTGCATGACAACTGTTTTAATGGCACCCTCCATATTTGTAACTGTAAGGAAGAGAAGAACATACATTATAAACAAGGATTTGTTTTACATAACGTCACATTATGTAATAATATTGACAAACCAAGGAATTGAGCTGTTTTGAGCCAGCAGTTGTGTGTTTAAATGTTAAATCCAACCTTCTGAGTAGTAACCCAACCGCTGGGTCAAAACAAACCAATTGCTGGGTTTGTCCATTTTTTTTTCAGCTCTAGGTTGCATTAAACCCAGCATTTTTTAAAGTCTTGTAAAATGTACGCCGATAATCTGTTTTGAACATCGTTTTTTAACAGCGGAAGGTCATTTCCAGAGAGCACTAAATACATTTAATAAATAATTTGATGTAGCTATGTTAAGCCTAGCCTTAAAAACAATGTGTTACAGTAAAGTCTAATCCATTTTCCAGGGTTTTGGGAATGAGGCCTATTCCAGTGTCTGGGGCCAAAGACAGATAAACACATGACAATATAATAGAATAGAATAGAATTTAAGATAACTATTTAATATAATTATGGATGTTTGCCATGAATGTCCTCTGATAGTCTTTTACTGTAGTTCATATACAGTATAGGAATTAATTTTTGGTATCGATGAAGGGGTTATGTGGTACCTGAGATAAAAAGATCAGAAAACACTACATTATCTATTTTTAGGATGGAGTCTTAATGTTGGTAAGTGACATTTTAGCAGCGGGATGACTAAAGAAAGGGCAGGCACTGGAAAATGAGTGACCCGAGGAGAGGGATGATGCTAGAATAATTAAGGAGCGTGAAGAAGGGAGGAGGGAGAGAGGAGCAGAGGAGGAGTGTGTGGAGCTGGAGAGTGTATACCACAAGACAATGGAACCTGTGATCTTTAACGGACATTCGATCCACTCGGGCCACAGGCTCACATTACCGCTGGGGTTGCCTGCTACATGTCTGTTACACTCTCTCTCTCATCCAACAACACACAAACACAAAAGCCCGTACACACTCTTTGAAGGATGCCCACTCACACAGACCTTTCCTCTTGGATGAATACCCCTTTTTACCTTCTCTGCTGACACACAAAGTAAAGCAATAAAGTGTAACCTACCGCATTTCATATTCTTGTACTGTAGATCCTATCTCATATTTGACACTTACAAATAATTAATGATCTAATTTGGGTTTCCTTCCAGTGACATTTAACAAGCTCATCCATAACAAACACAAGGTACAGTACAACACAAACGAAGGCCCCAATTCCACATCAATACATACACACTGAAAAGAAAAAGGTGTAGGATTTACTTCAAACTTTTTTCATTTATATTTTGCAGGTAAATTTGACAAATAATAACAATAATTAAATGTTCTAAGTACAACTGAAATAGTATTTTCTGGTACGTGTACTCTTTGTAATGATCTAATAATCTTTGAATTGTGTACAGAATAAAAAATAAATAAACAATGCTATTTATTTATTTTTTATATATTTGCTTTATTATTTTTTTTACAACGAAGACCAAATACAAAACATTTATGAATGACTGGTATTGAATTTCTAATTTGTATAATACAAATAAAAATAACAATTATAAATAAAGGAAGATTAGATTTAACAATTGTATTAAATTGTTAGTGTTTTTAAAGGTTATCCCAACATAAACATCAAAGGTCATCTTAATATAAACATTACAATGCATAAATGATATTTATTGCGCATCTCTAGTGTATCTAGGAATCGGATTTTGCTGCCTGTCCGAACATGGCCTTCATTTTCCCTTGAGATTAGCTGCATCACTCACATGCATGAACAAAATTAATGTGATTTTAATGCGCGTGTGACGTATGGGTAATTCTATAGGCCAGCCCTTTCAGGTAAATCTTCCATCTGACAGACGTCACACCTGAATACTTACACTGCACCACTAACACTAGTACACTACACCACCGCTCTGCCGTCCTTCCCAATTACTGATGGCCCTCTATTAACCTAATTAGAGAAAGAGAGAGAAGCCTGAGCAGGGCTTGGGTGAAAATTACCGGAGGAAGACCTGCTGGAATTCACTGATAATCATGGTTATTAATCCTCTCTCTTATAAGCAACCCGTGTGGATTTGCATTACTGTAGTTGTGGCTGTGAAAAGACAGGTTTAATTTGTATGTAGTCGTGTGTTTCGCTGTGAAAGGCTCGTGTTTGCTGCAGAGAGAGGTGTCTGCGTCTTAAAAATGTTGTCGTTGTACTAAATGAGATGCGCTCATTAGGCGATACGTAAGCTCAGACTTGGTCGGTCTAAGGCAGAAGCATTAGACGGGCTGATTGATTGGTGCTCCTAGTGATTAGTCCCGAGGGACCCAAACAAACTGTCATGTAATGAGATGCTGCGCAATTCAGAAGTCAACAAACCCCATGAACCTTTACAATACATGCCAGCTGCCAAATGAAAACGAACACTAAAAACAGGCAGAAAAGGCATTGCAAGGTAATGCCACAAAATGCTAAATACAAGAAATTCAAGCGCTGGAGAGCAATTAGCTAAAAGTAGCGACAATGCTAGCTCATTTTGTTACATTTTTAGCAGCATTAAGATCTGACTATTTAATAGGCCTAATAGGCTTTTACAATAATTAGTTAGTTTAGCCAAAAAGTAGCAGTGTGACACGACTATATATAGAGCTGAAGGAAAAACACCCTTTCAACTAAATATCATTGGAATTGATTTGTCAAAATGCTCCCTTCTGTTATTTATAATGCTGAAAAATGCAATTCATTTTAGTGCATCAGTTCATTCTAAATAGTCTCGTAGTGTTAAAAGTCTGAATCTTTACTGTAAACTGTCGTAAACCGTTCTTTCTCTTACACGACAACATTTTCAAATAAAACACTTTTTTTAATGAAATCACATCTTATCAGTTTTCTTTAATGAGCTGCATTCTACTCCTGCTCCTCTAGGTGTCCCTCCAGACTACATTGGTCTGCCCTTATCTCACGATGTTACTGAAAAATGTCAAACCTGCAACCATCACCGGATGAAAATGTAAAGAATGAGGTTGAGAAAGGGGCTAAAAGAACAAGGCTTTGTTCACATTTCTCGCGTTCAGCTCTCACCTAAACTGTTGCACTTGTGCAGACAGGTGCTTCGCGGCTCTTGTTTCTTTAAGACGTTCTTGTTCCCACAACACCATACCTAAGTTACAGCTCCTACAGTTAAACTCGCTGCCCCTATTATCTGTATATATAGCAGTAAATTACTCTTTCTATGAATAAAATGGAGCGAATGGCGAAAGCGTGACTCATTTCAAACAACATGAGGTTGAGTAAATGATGACGCAATTTAATTTTGGGAGTGGACTGTGCCTTTAAAAGCAGTTTTTCATTATTTTCTATTTATTACATGTATGTAAACGTGGAATAAGAAGCTTATTCTTTGTCTCTTCGTGAGGTGCGAATCATTTCCTGAGCTTGTACCAGGCTGTCAGCACTCGAAGGCAACGGTGAACAAGTTGTCTCTGTCTCTCTGGGTTATCAGACAGCTCCCACCGATGCCGTCTTATCTCTGCATTCATAATTAACGTCGTTCTGGTGGCCGTGTCGCCGCTGACACATTGAGGTCGTGCTTCGTCCGGTTAAGGATCGAGTGCATTCCCCCCCAAAACTCCCGTGAGGTCGACTTCGGGGCTTATCGCAGCAAACGGCGCATAACAAGCAGCGAATCCATTCACCTCACGCGGAGGATTCGCGCGCGCGCGCTCCGAGAAAACTCTCTAAATTAATAAATACTAGGTTTCTGATTTCTTCTTCGGTGTAAAGGGAGAAGGGCTTGCGTTACATCTATTGGGAATCGGATCGGCTACTTCTAGTCACCGGACAAGTGAGCCTACGCTCGCGCGTAAGGACTGAAATATTCACGCAGAGAGTGGGATTAATCGGAAAGTGACACATTTGCATCGGATTTATGGAACTCAGTTAACTTGAGTTGTGCGTTCCGCAGTTCAGGCGCATTAACCTAGCTAACAGACCAGTTCGACCAGCTCAAAAGTGTCCTGAACGTCCATAAAAACAGCAGACACACAGAAACCAGAAAACGCCTTTTTTATTATCATTATTTTTTTGTTAAACGAATCAAAACCAGCTAAATGATGAATATTAAACCCCTGGTTAAAGTTTCTAGTTAATACCCAGAAGAAAACCTTTTTGTTTTATTCTAAACCGACTAATCTTATCGAATATACAACATGTTTGTCGTAGAAACCTCTTAGGATCAAGTTGGAACGCTTACCTACTTTTCTTCTGCCGATTCTCGCCTCTTCTAACTAAAGACAGTACAATGCCTATAAAAATGCCTCTTCTGCGAATTCCAATCTTCCCAAGTTGCTTTTTTTCCCCATCAAATCACTGGGCGTGCACCCAGAACTTTATGGGTGGGGAAAACAGGATATATTACTCAAGAGAGGTGTTGTGCGGACATAACTCCCCTCAAAGCGTGCTGTCATAACCGCGCTGGAAAATGAGGTGAGAGGTGAGAAGAGATTTAGGAAGTGAACAACACCGCTTCAACCGTTTTTCCTTCTAAACATCTGCAGCCATTTTCTGCGTTCTGATTTATCGCAGCGAGTTCTTGTGCCAGCTGCTCGGCCCGGTTCTGAGTGACCCGCGAGTGCGCGCCTGTCACATGTAGGAGCACGCATTTGATTGTTGCACAAAGGCTTAGCGAGACTAGCACAGTGAGATCATCATCCTGCCACACCTTGAGAGCTTAGTCAGATCCCTTTTTTTCCAAGTTTCTGGCCAACATGCGTTGCCACATTGACGCAAAACGCACGCTTTATACAAGTTTTCTTTTCTGCGTAAACTTTCTTCCCGCGGCACGGGGTTGCGTCCGCGCACACGAGAGGGCGGGAGAGAGAAAGAATGCAGTTTTGCGAGAGAGAAAGCCGTCTGCTGCGAGGCATACCAGAACACAATTATCAGGAACATGTGCTTTCCAATTACCGAGACAAAACCCTCACAGTCCAGTGATTCTCCTCCACCCTGTTCGCCAAGCCCGGTCTCTGTGTGTTTGGTGGCTACTATGCAACATTAATGTAGGTTTTGTTTGCCTTTGAGTTGCATTGTTTGCCAACATAATTATTGCTAGACAATACAGCAGAATTTATGGCTGTGAGTCAATAACACTTTAATCACAAAGGAAAAATTAAACAGTTTGTAAAGTCAGAACTGTTAAACATTAAATAGGTCAATATATATATATATATATATGTATATATATATATATATATATATATATATATATATATATATATATATATATATATATATATATATATATATATATATATATAATTTTTAATATTCTTACATTTTTCTTTTACAATTTAATATTCTGTTGAGACCCTCTACTGGCTGAATCTGATTTATTTTATTTTTTTTTTAAAGATTTTATTCATTGATTTGTTTGTTTAGAATACGCTGCCATTCATATAACATGGATAGCACAGCTAATTAGCTTATTAGTATTAGCCACCGTGAGTAATATTCTGGGAACATGATAAGTCTAGATAAGCGTTGGATATTTTTCTGAATGTAAAATGTAGCACATTGTATCCAGCTAATGTTAAAACCGTGATGAGCACACATTGTGAAACAGGTCACACCTACAATCTGAGGCTAAATACTAATACCTCTAGTTCCTGTAGTACCACATTGTAATTGTAAAAAAAAAAAGAGTAATAATAGTGATAATAATTATCCAACATAACCTTTAAATATATATTTAATAGCACCCTTTTATGTAATCTAATATTTACCTTTTATTAGGCAATTGTTTACTTAATGCTTTCTAAAAGTTGTAAAGAAGGTTGCTCAACTTCATAGAAAATGTATGCAAGAGCAGGTGTCTTCTTAAAAGATTTATGGGTTTATAGCTGTATTTTAAATAAGCTTTACATTGTGGCAGGGATTCTTTTACTGACTGACAAAAAAACCCCTTCTTTATTATTATTGATTTATAGTACTTTGCCAAAGTACTAGGGCTCCAAACAGCTTGGAATGATCTTGTTTTTGTTGTGAGCTCCAAAGAGTGCTCAGTCAAATGGCATTTAATGACAGAGTGCAAATTAAAGACAGCTGCTGATGTTGTTTTAATCGTGGTTTTGTGAATTTTCTCAAAGATGTCACTGAAGTAAAGACATAAACTATAAACTGCCCTGTGTTAACATAATAGTGCTTAAACAGGTTTAATTATTTAACAATGAATGAGAGAGAGAGAGAGAGAGAGAGAGAGAGAGAGAGAGAGAGAGAGAACTTTGTGTAACAGTGCCCTCTAGTAGTTGAATTTAGGTATTGAAAGATGTACATCCAAAACCGAAATTCTTGCAGGCTATGAATACAGTAGCTTGTACAATCACCAGCATAGTATTAATAGCTTAGACATTATTATTATTATTATGCTCTTATTAAAATAATACAATAAAACTCAGCATATCGAAACAAGAAAACAGAAGTAGGAAAATATATATACACACAGTGCATCCGGAAAGTATTCATATCGCTTCACTTTTTCCACATTTTATGTTGCAGCCTTATTCCAAAATGGATTAAATTCATTTATTTCCTCAATTCTACACACAATACCCCATAATGACAAGGTGAAAAGATTTTTTGAAATTGTTGCAAATTTATTAAAAATAAAAAAACTGAGAAAAAAAAAAAAAAAAAAATCACATGTACATATGTATTCACAGCCTTTGCTCAATACTTTGTTGATGCACCTTTGGCAGCAATTACAGCCTCACGTCTTTTTGAATATGATTCCACAAGCTTGGCACACCTGTCTTTGGGAATTTTTGCCCATTCCTCTTTGCAGCACCTCTCAAGCTCTATCAGGATGGATGGGAAGCGACGGTGTACAGCCATTTTCAGATCTCTCCAAAGATCTGAAATAGGATTTAGGTCTGGGCTCTGGCTTGGCCACTCAAGGACATTCACCGAGTTGTTGTGAAGCCACTCCATTGATATTTTGGCGGTGTGCTTTGGGTCATTGTCTTGCTGGAAGATGAACCGTCGCCCCAGTCTGAGGTCAAGAGCACTCTGAAGCATGGTTTTCATTCAGGATGTCTCTGTACATTGCTGCATTCATCTTTCCCTCTATCCTGACTAGTCTTCCAGTTCCTGCTGCTGAAAAACATCCCCACAGCAGGATGCTGCCACCACCAAGCTTCACTGTAGGGATGGTATTAGCCTGGTGATGAGCGGTGCCTGGTTTTCTCCAAAGGGTTCAATTTTAGTCTCATCAGACCAGAGAATTTTGTTTCTTATGGTCTGAGACTCCTTCAGATGCCTTTTGGCAAATTCCAGGCGGGCTGCTATGTGCCCTTTACTAAGGAGTGGCTTCCGTCTGGCCACTCTACCATACAGGCCTGATTGGTGGATTGCTGCAAAGATGGTTGTCCTTCTATAAGGTTCTCCTCTCTCCACAGAAGAACACTGGAGCTCAGACAGAGTGACCATCGGGTTATTGATCACCTCCCTGACTAAGGCCCTTCTCCCCCGATCACTCAGCTTAGATGGCCGGCCAGCTCTAGGAAGAGTCCTGGTGGTTCCAAATATCTTCCACTTACGGATGATGGAGGCCACTGTGCTCATTGGAACTTCCAGAGCAGCAGAAATTTTTCTGTAACCTTCCCCAGCCTTGTGCCTCGAGACAATCCTGTCTCGGAGGTCTACAGACAATTCGTTTGTCTTCATGCTTGGTTTGTGCTTTGACATGCACTGTCAACCCTGGGACCTTATATAGACAGGTGTATGCCTTTACAAATCATGTCCAATCAACTGAATTTACCACAGGTGAACTCCAATGAAGCTGCTGAAACATCTCAAGAATGATCAGTGGAAACAGAATGTGCCTGAGCTCAATTTAGAGCTTCACGGCAAAGGCTGTGAATACTTATGTACATGTGATTTTTCAGGTTTTTTAATTTTAATAAATTTGCAACAATTTCAAAAAATCTTTTTTCACCTTGTCATCATGGGGTATTGTGTGTAGAATCTTGTGGAAATAAATGAATTTAATCCATTTTGGAATAAAGCTGTAACATAAAAAAATGTGGAAAAAGTGAAGCGCTATGAATACTTTCCGGATGCACTGTATAGTTCTGTTTGTCCACATAATGATTTAAAAACGCAAAAGGTACAGCAAAAAGCGGAAAAAATAACATTTATAAAGGGAACTAAATATATGTGTGCTTTTATACTTGAGTGTTTATATTCAAATAAATTTGCACTCTGTGTAGCATAATGGGAATATATGTTCAGACATTGCTAGACATTACTATAATCATGTGATGAGTACAGTACAATTTGGAATAAGAAATTACACAAAGACAATTTTTAAAAAAGATGAACATAAAAAAGCATGAACACGAATGAATTAACACTGATAAGCATCACATATCTTAATGTAAGTCTTTTTAAAAAATGAAATTGTATCATTTGTTTTATCACAGTTGTCGTTGTGTTTTAGCAGGAACGCACCAGGTGTGGATTCAAGAAGCTTGCTGTAAAACAATTCAGATATTATTTCAAATAGTTTAACACCTGTAACATTATTCTTTTTTTGAAGCAAGAGTTTAGACGTTTAAGATATTGAAGACATTTTGTATCTTTCCAAAATTGATTCATTCAAACTTCTGCCAGTTTCCTCCTTTCTTTGAGCTCACCTTGTGTTCCTCTGCGATGTTCCTCCTCAGACGATCCCAGAAATGTACTCTGTCACCTTCATCCTCTGGCCAGTCCAGATATGTGCGTGATCTCACCAGTCTGGCCAAACTATGGAAAGGAATGGTAAAAGTGCTTTATAAAATTAGAAAATCAATACAATATCTGATTGATTAGTAAATTAATAGTGTAGCGTTTAAATGTTAAAATTCATATCAATAAAATGATATTGTTGAAAAGTTCACTAAAGCTGCATTTACTTAAAATTAACAGTAGGCTTTTTACTTAAATTCAAATTCTCTAAACTTTAAATTCTAGTAGTTTGAAGGCGAGTTTAGTTCACCCCAAAATAAAAATGCTGTTATTAATTGTCGTGCCAAACACGTAAGCCTTCAAATGAAGATATTCATGATGAAATCAGAGAGCAATATGACACAGAAAGCAACGCAACTGAAATGTTCCCAGCTCCAGAAACATACATACATCAGTAAAACAGTCCATTTGACATCGGTGGATCAACTTCAGTTTTGCAATGCTAGAAAATGTAACTAAGGGGAGAAGAATGGTTAAGTAGATTATGTTATTTTTGTTTTCATTGCACAAAAAAAGTGTTCTTGTAGCGTGCAAAACTGTAGTTGAGCTACTGATGTCGCTCCGATTTCATCAAAGAAATTTTTTATTTGTGATCCAAAGATGAACAAAGGTATGACATGAGGATGAGTTATTAATAATGACAGAGCTTTAATTTTGGGGTGAACTTCCCCTTTAAAAACCAGTGTATTCCCTTGATGCAATTACAGCATTCCAGTTATCAGTGTCACATGATCCTTTAGAAATTATTTTTAAAAAATCAAAGGAACCTTAAAACCTTTATAAAGTAGCAAATATTACTAGATACATTGTCATTCAGTACTTCATAAACTCATTTCTGAATATGTTTCAGTTTCACAGTAAATGCACATTGTTCTTAAGTGGGTGGAATGTTCTCTAATTTTGCCATAATTACCGATGGAAAGCAGAAATCTCAAAAGGAGAGATGTGTTCGAGGAAGATGAGGATGAGACGGTGTTTTTGCTCCTCCAGCTGCCGGTGTGTGGCAACACGCATCTCCAGACCGCACCAGTCACTGCGCAGATACCGCCGACTGATCAAACAAACTGTGCACTCACTGCTGTAGATGCTCTCAGTGATGTTGTCCATGATATCTTTACCCACCTAAAATATGTTTCACAAGAAATTATTTTACAGTGAGACTACATCTTGATGGATAACAACCAAAAAAAGCCTACCTGCTCTAATGGCATGAACCTTGGTGCACTTTTTAGCAAGACACGAAATAGGTACCAATAAGTAAATATCACTACAGTTTCTAAAAGAAATGAACACTAGAGGCAGTAAAACAATAACATCTTCCTTTTCACACCAATTTAAAGATTTTCAATTAATTCATTCAATTAATGCTAGGATATTTGAAAACCGATGCTTTTGAATGTTAGCATCACACATATCCAGCTTGGGTTTTCATAGATAGGTCACTTTATTCAGTACACACAGGATATGGAGATACTTGAGATTCGAAGAGATCCGGTTTGAATCACAGGTAACTACGATTCAATAAAACAACAAATGCGTTTTTCAGTATTATATTCACATATAGAATCTGTGTTTTAGCACAAACTCAGTGGACATTTCTCTTTGAAACTGCGGCAAAATGTGCAGTAAGGTACATAAAAAAGGTGTAGTGCAAAAAGTGCACAGAGGTACATATCTTTATGAGACAGTTACATCAACAACTCAAGCTCAACTACTTTACATTCAGAAGATCACACAGAACTTCATTTCAAGCTCACCTCAAAGTCTCTGTTGTGCAGACACAGCCTCAGTCTCGGGTTCCCTTCTTCCTCCAGCCGAGGAGTCATCTCCCCCAGGACCCAGGCCTCATCTAGGCTACAGAAAGACACAAAGGCATCATACCGCATCTCCTGTATCTCCCCATCAGCACCCTCGACTCGTCTCCTCCTCCTGTGCCACTGCCTACCAAACTTCCTCTCCAGCCATCCTCTCAGGCGGAAGAAGAGGACTACAGAAGGCCAGCGAGCAAAGCGATATCCAATGGCTGCCGACAGCAGAAGACAAGCACTTGCGGCTGTGGCTACATAGCAAATGTACTGTTGGTCAGTCTGACACAGCTTCTCCATGGTCGCCAAGAAGTTGAGCTTCTGATAGCGCCAGACACACATCTGCTTCTTCAAGTAGATCACCTGCACTTTCTCAGTGCTTTCCGCCCAATCAAGGATCCAACCATTTTCACAACTGCACTGGAAATCCACTTTATCGAGAACAAATGCATTTAGAGCTGGAAGAACTTCGAACACACCATCAGTCAAGACCAGAGGACTATCACTGTACAGACGTAGCAGCTGCAGAGACGTCAGGTCTTTAAACATACTCTGAGTCAGGAAGTTCAAATGGCAGTTTACCAGCACAAGAGTCTGGAGGCTTGTTAGGTTCCAGAAGATGCTTCCGGCATCTGTATAGTTAGAAAAGCTCAGGTTGATGAGCTTGAGGCGCTTGAGATGGTGCAAAGTACTGATTTTAGTGTCCCTGAGAGGCGCTCGTTCAGCTCCTCCTGAGATCTCAAAAGATTCCAGGTTTGGAAAATAAGGTGCCATGAAGAAATTTTTGCATATGAAATAAGTGCAAATCACACTCAGCTCTCGAACTGCTGTAAAAACAGTAGTATTACAGTCTGCAAAATCCAGTCTGTCTCCATTTAGCTCCAAAACAAACGTTCCCTCAGGTTGTGATGTACGTCCCAGAAAAAAAGTAGTTCCATAATGTGCATCAATACTTAGTCGCTGTATTTTCAGTGGAAATCCGTTAAAAATCCTATTTAGATGCAACTCATAAATGAACTCCAGCTTACCCAGTGTCAGCTCACGAAGCTCCTGTTGATCCTGAAATGTTCCGTCCTCAATAGTTTTAATGATGTTATTATTGATATGCAGGACCTCCAAAGCCTTAAGAGATCTGAAATCCTTTGCAGAGAGCTGTAAGATCTTATTCCCATCGATTTTGAGAATTTTGAGGCGACTCACACCACGAAATGCATGCAACTGTAGGTTTTGTATGATGTTATTGCTGAGAAAGAGCTGCTCGAGAAAAGGCATGCAAACAAACTGGTCTCCGCCAACTTCTGAAATTGAGTTTCTGGTGAGGTCCAGCAAGGTTAAGGACCAGACAGTTCCATTCACAGCAGCACAGAAGGGAACATCTTTCAGATTCATATAGGACATTTGCAGTGCTTGAAAACCTGTGTTACCTGTCCAGAAACTGAAGTCCAGTTGGTCTATTTTTGACTTGCTGATGAGTAACTTTGTCAGAGTTGTCCCACACTCTTTTAATTCCTCTGCAGCCAATCTGTCAATTGAAGTAAAAATCAAGCTGAGGGACTGAATATGAAGGTTGGTGACCAGATGACACAAATCTTTGAAGTTTGTTGAATATTTTTTTAATACAGTTCCTGTCAAACTGAACTCGTTGACTTTTCCAATCCCAGACTGCCAAATACTATCTAGCGACTCACCTTTGTACTCCAAAAAAAGGCTGGAGAGATTCTGAAATGCAACTAGGGAGTTTGCTTTAATGACTTTGATACTGTTCCCTGTTATATAAAGGTTTTGAATACCAGAGAGGACAGTCACGGGCCATGTCTTTGATCCCACTGGACATCCTTCGGTCTCAATTGTTGAAATCCCACTGTCTATCACACTCAGGTTCTTCAGATGGGACATTCCATGTGGAAGATAACAGAAAATATCACCAAGGTCCTGTGCACAAGTTCTTCTTATCTCTAGTCTGGTTACGCTAATCAACGGATCAAACATATCGCTTGATACATTGACTAACTTAAGACCTATCAGTGTCAAATCCTCTAAACTGGACAAACCAGCAAATGCGAGAGATTCTATGGTGACGGACCTACATATTTCATCACTGAAAAGCACCGACAAATGCTTCAGATTGGGGAGTCCTGAAAAGGCACCAGATTGAACCCTCTCCAATCTCATGCCGTCTATTTGAAGGACCTCCAAAGAAGGTAAGCGTGAAAAGGCATCAGCAGGAATGCTTGAAATATCACCAACGATACAAAGGGATCTAACTTGAAGGCCTACCTCCGACAGGTCAGTGCGCAGGTCTATAATATTGCAGTCGGCATATAGACCCATTCCTGGATAATGGTTGCACTTTGGAGTCTTGGGCATGTCTCGGATGAGATGCTCCTCAATGGTTAAGCAGCGGTTATGTATAATAGTAAAAACGACATTGCAGACACATAAAACCAGTATAAATTTCCACCAGAAGCAAGAGAAACTGGAGACATGCACACCCATTGTTGAGACGAATCTACTCCCCTGCCTTCACGCTGTAGAAGATTGTTATTTGCGTTTAACCTCACACGGCACAAGACTCACTTCCTCTTTTACTATGAGAAAGAACAGGTTTTCTTTTTAGTAATCTTAGGTCTTGCCTTTTTGCTGTACAATTGTTTTCAAACCACCAGTTTGAATGTTTCTGAAATGCAACATTTTTAACTTCATTTTTATAACTGAAGGAAAGGTAAAAATACAGATGTTAAAATCTCACTCCATATATTCAATGAGGATATGCAATTTTCGTCAGAATAACTATAAATAAAAAATGTCAACACAGGATACAGTTTCTTTTGAGCTTGCTATTTATGATTCGCTTTATTTCATTAAATGACCTGGACAGTTTACTAAAGTTCTGGCATTGTAAATTGCTGCATGTGCACAAAACAAGCAAAAATAGCACACTTCACAGCTCATTTTAACCATGCATGCAGACATTCAGTTCAAATAAATTCAAAAACATTGCAGCAGAAGAGGAACTGAGAAAAGCGTTTTTTCTATTCCATCATTTCTATTCAGGAACTACAAACAATGTTTGACCGGTGCAGGCCTTCTTTAAGTTTTAAAAAATGCACAAATCTTACCGCAAACAAATAAAACAACATACATTACTGTATGTATCTGTTTATTCTGTGAAATGTTCCACAGCAAATACATTTCCCACTACAATAACCACAACCATCTGAACTTCAGCGATTAACAATTAAAAAACAAATTATACTCATCAACGTTGCACTTTTTGTTACAATCTAGTGGTCTGTGAAAAACGCATGCACGTTGCGTTTCAGTAGCTAAGCTTATAAAATACAGTTTTTGCATTCGACTGTTCAACCCAGCAAAAATTCTGTGAAAGCCAGACTTTAAAAGTGCTAGCAGTTTTGCTTGACAGCGTATAATTTGACAAAAGTGGAAAAAACCAAAAACGGATTCAGAGCAAAAAACCTAAATTGCACACCTTAAATTTGCAAACCTTACTGCATTACATACAACTAGGATGACCTGCGCTTTTCTTGTATTTATTTGTCACTTTTTTAATGACTACAAAGTTCCAGACAATACAAGCACTTTACTTTCTAACAATATCCTCCATTAAATGTTATAAATACTAGTGAAACTCTCAAACAAACCAATAAACATTGGGTCAGGAGACCCTAAGGACAAACAAAATAATTTAAAGAATTAAAATAAGTAAAGCCAAAATTATAGGCATAAAAAACCCTCCATCAGTCTATTTTATATTTGTACACTGTGTATGAGCTAAATCTGATCCTAAAATGTGTGGAGATCGTTATGTGACTCATTTAAAAGATTACGAACGACTTTACTAATCTGTAACGCTCATGCTCAACAGTTAACTACATTCTTCTGATAAATATTCCCACACAAATATTATATTTATGTGCCAGGTCGTAAATATAAACCTGATGTGCCGTAACAGTAGATCAGCTTTAAGAAAACTCCCACAGTTTTTGACATTGTTCCCTTCTTTTTTGGAGCTAGACTCATGAATATGTTCTTAGCAAAACAAAATTTAAAAAAATTAAATGATAAAAAAAATCTCAAATATTGTCTTAAGAACACAATTATTTTCTTTTTCAGAGGTTTTTTGGAATAGAATGATAAAATGACTTGTATAGCAACCTACTAAGGTTAAATTAGTTTTTATATTGCAACGGTTCACTTAATAGTTGGTAAATCTTAACAATAAACTTGTTTTGTCTAATAGCAACCTGTTTAATAACTTATTTCTAATCTTGAAAACACATCTGACAAACCTACAAGTATGCTACATTAATAAGTAAAATGCAGTAATATATGCATATTTGGCTAGTATTAATATGTTGTACTGCTTATATTTTAATATCACAACAGTCCAATTAATTTGTTAATTATCTGTGTAGTCTAAGATATAATTTAGAAATATTTTAAACATTTTTCAAAAATGTTCTCTTACAGCTTATTTTAAAAACCATCTCATTTCCTAAAATAAAAAATAAGAAAAAACATTTCATGAATCCAGCCCCAGATAAATGACTTGAAATGTCTGAACAGGCAACGCTTTATTTGATGTATAACATTTTGAAATAAAAGGTAAAAGTAATGAAAAATGACCAAAAACAGCTATTATGAGAAAGAAGTGAGGTTTTACAGTAATGCTTTATCTATGAAAAGAAAAAGCAAAGCCATACTGAATAAGCCGTTTAAAATGACACACCGCATTAGTAGGAAAATCAAGCTGTTTCTGGATGTACTTTTTTTTTTTTTAAACCTCTCTGAATGACCACGAGAAACCTTAACCTTTTACTCTTCTGCTCTCTTTCTTCTGCTCAACCTTCCTCACTTCCTCTGGAAGTGCAAATTTCTCCATTGCCTCCCTTTCAAATTCTTCCATCTCATCGTCGTCATCGTCTTCCTCGCTCTCCTCTCCCTCGCTGTCGCTCTCTTCTCCTTCAGCCATGTCCTCCAAAATGTCCCCCACGTCTTCCACGAATTCCCTGAAGGGCATCTGATCGTGAGCGAACACTCCATCCGTGAAGAACTCCTTCACCAGCTTACTGAGCTCCTCTTTCCTGGAGGTCTGGTCCTGATCCTGGAGCTTCTTCAGGTAGGACTGGAGAAGGCTCTGGAAGTCCTGCAGGCTGACGGGAGAGAGTCCCTCGACTCGAGCGCAGTCTGCCACACCGCTGCAGGTGTCCCGCGGCCCGTCATAGTGCTGAATGCGCTGTCTCTGTTTACTCCAGTAGTTCTCATGGTCGTAATGGTGATGGGAGGAGGTCTCGGCTGCTTCTTCATGCCCATGTTTCTTCTTGTGTTGTTTCTCCTTTTCATTGGGACTGTGATTTTTATGGTAAGGCGCCTTCTTTTTTTTCTCCTCCTGTCCTCCATCTCTTGACCATTCTTTATCTTTCGATTCTCTTTGTTTCTCTCTCCACTGCTTCTCCTCTTTTTCATCATACTCTTTTGGAAATTCTTTGTCTCCTTTCCATTTCTTGTCCGTTTTATCGTTGTGTTTTCCCTCACTCTTTTCCTTTCTCCATTCTTTTTCACCTTTCCTTTTCTCTTTCCCTTCTTTATGATCATTCCCACTATTCCGTTTGTCGCTTTTCCAGTCTTTGTCCTCTTTCCGCTCCCCTCTCTGTTTCCATTCTTTTTCCTCTCTCACTTTCTTGTTCCCAGCATCCTTCTTGTCTCCCCTCTTTTCATCCTGTCCTACATTTTTGTCTTTCTTCGGCTTTTTATCTTCCTTCCACTCTTTTTTCTCCTCCCACTTAAAATCTTTCTTTTCTTCACTTGCTTTGCCCATTTTATCATAATCTTGTTTTTTGTCCTTTTTCCACTCTTTTCTCTCCTCTTTTTGCTTCCCTTTTCCTGCCTCCTGGTGGCTTTTATCTTTTTTCCAGTCCTTCTGTTCCTTTGTATGTTTTCCCTCAGTCACTCTCTCCCTACTTTCCTTGTCGTCTTCCTTTTTTCCACTTTTCTTCCTTTTCCATTCTTTATCTCCCTTGCTTTGTTCCTTCTCCTCACTCTTTTTGTCCCAAGTCTTTCTGGGCTTCATATCATCACTTTTGTCTCCAGTAGAGGGCATCCGAGAAGCTCCAACAGATTCTGCTCTTCCTGGAAGAGAGTTAAGATTGAAAAGTTTTATTTAATTAAAAAATGCATTTCTTTTTTTCTTTTTTTTCCCCCCATGCATTGCCCACCAAAAAATAAATAAATCCTCAAATAAATAAATAAAATAAAAATAACATAAACCAAGAAATTACTATATGATTTATAATTTAATTTAAATTGCATTTTACTCAATGTTATTCAGATTTTTTAAAAGAAGAAAATACACAGAACACGTGTTTCATTGATGGATGACAGCTGTTGGCTGCACCTGTGCTCCGTGTGAGCTGTGAAACTTTAGCTCTCAGATGCTCCAGTTCCCTCTGTAGGGACGGCAGGGCCTCCAGCTCTTTCTTTGCTCTCACACTTTCTTCTTTCATTCTCTCGTTCTCTTGCGCCAGCTCCTTCTGAAGAGTAGGTACTCTGTCTAGTTCTCCTTTTATCCTCTCATACTCTTTCTCCAGCTCTTCTCTCCTCACACGCTCTTTCTCTCCTTCCTCTGCCCGAAGTTGCGCTGCTTTTAGTTCACCTTGATGTTGCTGAGTTCGCAAAACAGGAAATACAATGAACACTGATCAACAGAAACCCCATAAACTGAATCTTTTCCTGCCTATTTCTGACATAAAAGAGTATGATGTAATATCAGATCTACCCTTATTGAATATAGTAACGTAAATCACAACCGTGTTTGGTCACAGACACCTTGAACAGTATAAAAGGTCATTTACATATACACTGTTAAAGATTTGCTTGCAGCACCAGCCTATTTCCTCATAATTTTGTTTCACACTCTCTCTGTGACAATTAAACACTTGGCTTGATTTGGACTTCATTTGATTCAGATCTGCACATGTCTGTACCTGAAGCTGTTCCTGTAGTACCAGTATTTGCTGATCTTCCTTCACTTGTTTGCTTAAAATATCTGGAGGCTGAAGACCAACAGGCGTGTCTTTGGAGATCTCGGGATTCAGCCACTCCTATTAAACACACACACACACACACACACAGACAGAAAAACAACAGATGATATATTAGCCAAAATATATATTTTAGGTCTGTAAAATCACATATAAAAAAAGAGCAGATGAACTCACCTGATTTGTTGGGTCCTTCAGCTCTCTAACATCCATGTCTGCTTCTGAGGGAAAACACAGAAGAATAACATGACAACAATCACAATTCCATATGAATCAACAAAAAGCAGTGGTTAATGTGATAAAGATGAGAAAGCTAACATGTAGCCATAACACTCAGTAATTAGGGACTGAATGAGATTCACACAGATATCACACAGAAAGCATGAAGTTCTAGCAGTGACTTAAATATAACATACAATGTTCAGAAACCATTTTATAAATGCATGCACTATTCATGTCACTTTCATGTCACCATATCTGATATGATCTTTCACAGTTGTTCAGAATTCTTAAACATCCATGGGACAGTATTTTAAAATGCAACTTTCATGAGTTATTAAGCATCATGAGGCTTAGTTGAAAACATAATTTAGCCGGTGGCCTAAAAACTGCAACTCTCACCCAAAAATAAAAATAGATCATACTGTCATCATTTACTCACCCTCAAGTGGATCCATTCCTGTATGACTGGCTTTCTCATGTTGATCACAAAATAAGATATTTTGATAAATGTTAGTAAACAAACAGTGTCTGGGTCCTCTTTCTTCCATGCTATGAAAGTCAGTGAGGACCAACAACTGTTCGGTTACATTCAGCATTCATCAAAATATCTTTTTAATGTTCAACAAAAGAAGAAAACTCATACAGGTTTGGATCAACTTGAGCAAATGATAACAGTATTTTAAAAATCCCTTTAATTACATAATGGGTATTTTAATACATTTTATGAATATGCATTTTTCCAGATTCGCCTTATCCTTATCCAAATTATGAACAATTGGAAAGGTCACGGATCATTTGAATGTTGTTGTGGACAATGAGGGGCATCAGAGTCCAAAGGCTGAACACCAGTGGATCATATCCAGCACATATGCAAAAGCACATGCATATTTACAACAGCAGCATTCATTCACCAGCAAATTACATCGAGCTAAAGCATCTCGTTGTGCCATTCAAACTCACACAGACACACAAACACTCTCTCTTCCTACCACCATCCAGGTCCATGAGCATACCTGTGGAACAATACACCTCAGTCTCAGACACAGGAACATATTCAAATTCACTCTGTGATATGGGCCACTGCATATAGGTACTTTTGGTCACATGCCCCATTTTATGACAAACCATATTCAAAACCAGTTTGTCAAGGAGTATTAGAAAAAGTTGATTATAACCATCGCCATAAATGTGTGGTAATCTCTTATTATTTCTAAGGATGTAGTTCACGTAGACGTCTCTAGCGACTGAACCTATTAGCAATGGCCTAAGAGCATTCTATTAAACCAATTTATAAAATCATCAAAACTGAAAAAAAGATTCACAATTAAATAAAAAAATAAAAAAAAATTATTAATTCAAGCTGTTATCCTGTTATACTGTGATCTGTATTTCATTTGATTTAATTCAAACAAAGGGTCTCATTCTCACCAGAGAAGAAAATGGTCCCTAGTCCTAAAAGAATGACAGCTGCAAGGATGCACTTGTTTAAAGAAAAGACTGTTTCCTCTTCTCTTTGAGGTGGTTGAAAATCTTCCTCCTCCCCCTCTTCATCATCTTCTGCCTCAGTCTTGTCCAAAGAGCCCAGGTGGGAGATTTTTCTCTTTCGTAAACCATCCCCCTCCTTCCCGTTTGTTTCCAGTGCTTCTTTAGAATCTACGCAGAATGAGTGCACGTGATTATTGGGGATTTTCAGTAGGTATTAAAAAGAAAGAATTTATAAACAAATGCACAGTTGCATAAAAGAACAAACAACAACAACAACAACAACAACAAAAAAAACCCAACAAGCAGTCTTTTTCCAGCTGGTTAGTACAGGAGACAAATAGCTGTTTTTTTACATAGTTTAAAGTGGCTTTTATGGGTGCTTCATATAATAGCTACCATTATTTGCAAGAGTAGGACACGAACATCCTTTTTTGGCCCTGGAACATATTATTAAGCATTCGCTGTTCTCTGATTGTAGGGTTAGGGCTGTCTGGCGAATCAAGGCTATGCTCGTGTACTGAGACTGAGGCTCTATTTCTGGAGCTCCCCACGGTCACGTCATCAGTCTGGTCTCCAGCTTCAGTGATCTAGCATTCAACTCCTCTCAAGACACATTAGCAAGCTGACAAAACTAGCCATACTGAAGCATTTCCAAGCTAAATTATCATACGTGCAAAACCATTCAAAAGTTTGGGGTCAGAAAGATTCTTTTAAGGATATTAATGTACTTATTCCTCAAGAATGCATTAAATTGATCAAATGCGATTTCCATTTCAAATAAATCTGTTCTTTTGAACTTTCTATTCAAATAATTATATTAAATTCTTTTCTTAAACTTTAAATTATATTAAAATAGAATAGATTCTAGTACATAAAAAATAAATAAATAAATAAATAAATAAATAACAATATGACTTTTTTACTAAATTAAGCATTGGTGAGCACGAGAGATTTGGAAAAATATGCTAAAAACCTTCAAGCCTAAACGTTTGAATTGTAGTGTAAGCTTTGTTACACCAGATACTGAAAGAACCAGTGCCAAAGTTTTTTTTTTTTGCTGTAGCCTCATGCCTTTCTTCAAAATACATGAAAGAGCATACTTTTCTTAAAGACAAATGCTGACACAATTTTACATTTAAAAAGATTGGGAAAAAAAGCACAATAAAATCTGTAGTGTTTTCAGGATGCAGGTACAAGCTAATTTTCATCTTAAGGAAGAGAGCGGAAAAACAGAGAGAATGATGCATCAGAAATGTAATCAGAGCGGGCACGCTGTATTCATGTATAAACAAACAGAAATCAAGCTGTCAGGCTGCCACCAGTCATCATGCAAGCCCATCATTATTCCGTAACAGACCTGCCAACTGCAGTTAAGATCCATTTTGACCACCAGCAACACTTTAAAGATATATACAGCACTTAAAGACAACAAATATTAAAAACAAACTAAAAAGAGATAAAAGGTATCACTTTTGTCTCTCACCTTCATTGGTGGTTTTTCTCATTGAATCCTCATCCGATTTAAACAAGTCTCTTTCCTGACAAACTGAAGCAGGAAGTGGACTTGATCCAGAGGTAGAACTTATGTGAGTGTAAGTGTCAGAGAAAGAATCGACATCAGGGCTGGGAATAACTGGGTTCTCCGAGTGACCTTGTTTCTCATGGTCAGCTGTCCAGGAGCTGATGTCCTCAACGGTGCCACTGATCGAGCTGGGCTCTTCACTCACATGTGCTGCATTCAGCTGGGCCCGACCCTCACTCGTCTCTGGAGACGTTACCTGCTTAACATTTTGAAAGATTTAGTGGTTATTTCACAGTTAAAAAAAAAGTCTAAATGACAATTTTATTTTTTTGTGTGAGGTTATAGTTTTAGATCATCTAAAAAGGTTTCTTTGAAGAAGGACACCTGAGATGGCTCTAGAGGCTCTGACCCTTGGGTGAGAGCTGAGTCAGTGTCTGTGTCTGTGTCCGGCTGGTGAGCAGATGAGTGCTTCTCCAGGTCGCTGTGGGCCTCCGGGGAGGGCTCAGGTGCTTTTGAGATCTGCCCCTCGATCTTAAGACCTTCAGCTACAGGACCCTCATTCTCAGCTCCAGACTCCTGCACATAAAAAGTGCCTCTGTCAAACAAACCTAATCTCATACATAATTTGAGCTCTGTTTTGACACAATATCCAACAAAGTGAGTATTAATCTAGTTTAAAATCTGCTTTAAAAAAAGTGGCTTTTTTGTTTGTTTTTTTGGGGGGGTGTTTATTTTATTTTATTTTTTTGATGGATTTTCAAAACTTTAACTTTATAAGAAAAGATTACATTTAATAAAAATGTCACCATCAAGTAATTTTCCATATGTGAGCGTATGCTAAGATAAATGTAACATTATTATTATTATTATTATTATTATTATTATAATAATAATAATAATAATAATAATAATGTTCTTTTTATTTTTATTATTATACCACTACAACTACTACTAATATCATTAATAATTAGATTCATAAATAGTACTATAGCTGTCATAATGTGTGTGTACTGTGTATATGTATTTATATATATATATATAAATAAATGCACACATATGCATGTATATATTTCAGAAAAATGTGATGATGTGATGAATAAACAGAAGAGGCGTTTTCAAGCCACTGCATGTATGAATTTGCATATTAGGTTTAAATAAATTGACAGCTTGAACGTAATGTCATTAAACTTCAAGACACGTATGACACGAACACCAGGCCCCACACTGAAACACACCTTCACCTCCGGGGCAAGAAGAGTCCAGCTGTTGCTGTTTTCAGACATTGCCCCCTAGTGGCTCCGTCCAGCCACTGAAAAAACATGGGCACATTAGAAAATGATCAGGTCAATTTCAGTGATAAAGTAATAGACAAATACAACTACATTTAAAAGCCTTCTCGATTGTTGGTCGGGCTTCACTGCATGAGTCCTAAATGTTAAAATGCAGAAAGGATATGTAAAGGACCTTTACCGTACAGAAGTATTGGCGCACTTCACATATGCTGTACACATGAGACATATCATAATCGAAAAAGAACAACATTGATGTAATAGAGAAGGCGGTGAGTGAGTTCAGTGAGGACGGGATCTCCACTACAGTCCTCTACTAGTGAACCCCCCCCACACACACACACACACAGGAGTAAAGGAGAGAGTGAAAAGCTGGAACTGCAATGAAAGAGTTTTCACTTCATTAGTATTATCCTTGTGCTGTCCCATCGGTTACACCAACAGCTCCCTGGCTGGCAAATTTTTTGGCAAAGAACTGTGTAACTAAGGATGCTAAGTGAAACAGGCCCGAAGGCATTAATGCAAGGGAGAATGGTGGAGTTATACGCACACTGACAGCACTGAAAAAACAAAGCAATGGACCTACTGCTCACTACCACAAAACCCAGAAAGACGTGAGCTACTTTTCCAAGTGGGTCAAAGACTAACAGCCATTTCAATGAATTACAGCACCGTATTCAAACATTCTTCCATTTGTGCTAAATCTTTCGAATATTAAATAGATCTGAATATTAAACAGATCTGGTATGAACGGAGCAAGAATGGGATCCTGTTAAGCCGAAATGGTGAATCTTCCACGCAAATTTGAAAAACGAAAGAGGCCTAATCACCACTTCGTGACACACTTCACTCTTTAATAAGGATCTTTTTTCCTTTCGCAGTAATTTGGGTCTGCTAATAATGTGGCTCCCGTGAGAGTTTTTTTTCAATGTAGCCATGAGCCATGAGAGTTGAGGATATAGAAGAACGTCTGAAATAGATAACAGCTATAAATAACACAGAAAGAGGCACAAAGTGAGAATTTCTGAGACAATCCTATTACGAAGACTAAACAAAATACTGAGGAAATGTCTTAAATTCAAAAATAGTTATAAAATGTATTATGAATAAGTGATTTATATTAGAAGTTATTTTATTTAACGCCATCGCACAAAGTTAACACAGAGAAGAGTGTAGCTGTATTAAGCTCCTGAAATACTGACAAGTACTTTTTTAGGAATAATAATTGTATTATTATTTTATTATATTACAAGATAATAGAATTTTTTTTTGCGTATTTTACAGAAGCTTCATTAGGTGCCCTGTATCTCTCTTATCTCTCCCATCATCTCCTCCGACATAAAAATGTCCATACAAGGACACATATTCACGTCATGCGAATATCATCAGAATTATTATCATTTCCATGCGTCACACATAGCATGTTCTCTGTGTATGTGTCTCAGTGTATGTTTCACGGATGTTGGACGTCTTTGTACATTTTAAGCAGACACAGTTGTCAAAAGGGGAGTGTTCAATAAAACCCGCAGGCAAATGTCGAAGTTGCACTTTACATAAACACATGCACATGCCGGAAATATAGAAAAAACAAGCCCACAAGCTTCATGTGTGCGATGTGAGTTTGATTCAATACGAAAAATGTGTAAATGTATTAAGAGAGGAGCGTACCTGGTAACTCTGAAGTACCTTCCGGCTTTAAAACCGCTTTAATTTCCACCACTCTCTCGTGTCTTGTGCAAAGTTGCAATCTCAAGCGTGCAGTTTTGTTGACAGGCCTTCGGTCGCCAAAGTTTTCCACCAATCAGCGCTCGAAGTTGAGCTACGTCCCGCCCACATACTACCGTCTCCACCAATGACAGCATACTTTATCTTCCGTCCTTCAAAGCACACTTTTTTTCTTTTTCTTTTGTGACTGACAAACGCAGGTGACATGAAAATGAGGCGCATGTGCTCAAACAAATGGGATAATGATCCCAACAAACCTCCATCCATATGTATTAGTGTATAAATCTGGTAACTTATGATGAAAGATGAAAAGGGTGTTTCTTATGCAAGATTTATATATAAAGTTATAGCCTACCATTTGTGTGCTTTTTTATTTTAACTTTCGTAAATTCAAAATCAATTTCAAGAGATGTTTAATACCAAATAGGTTTTTGGAGTCTCCACAGTTGCTCTGATAATGTTTTCCTAAAATAACAGGATATAATGGTTGTGATTCTCTTCATTTGCATATAGCCTAGTCACTAGTCTATAATGTGTGTATAATATATTTCAGTTGATATAGATATATATAGCTACATATAGAATGAGAGTTTTGAAAGTGTGACCTGAGCTGAAGACCCTAGTTCTATGCTTATAACCTTCTTTTTGTGAGATGGCTCAGTATGCAAACACTTTGCTAACTTAATTTGGATAACATAAAACCACAAATTAGCAGCTGTAATAAAATGCATTATCAACCATCAAAAACACACTTTTGCATGAGCAAGCATAACCCACATTTATTTTCAGAAACTCCATAGACAAGGCATTTAGTGTAATGCCTCGGTTTACAATAGCCTATTTATTTGCATAGAGCATCTGATATGCTAGCTTTTTGCTGTTTTTTTTTCCCTAAGCGCATATATATATATATAGCATATTTGTGTAAAGTGCTTAATATGTATTCTAAAAAGCATATTTATGATATTTGTTGCATTGACTAATGTACTTATTGGTAGTGTAACAGTGTATTCTCAGAAACTGAAAGGGTACAAAATGTGACTGTATAAAGTTGTAAACCAGTTAAAAAGCCTTTGGACCGTTTTTGTGTTTTACAAATAAATCACACAATGTGTGTGTGTGTTTTTTATTGTATTGTGCAATTTTCTCAAACAGCGTCATTTAAAACATGTTTGAATACCACCAGCATGTTCATAGGGACGTGGTCTATATTCCTTATATGAAGCCTATGTGATGCTCCGCTGTACAGTGCATTGCTACAGCAACCTCTAATAGTTTATGAGGCATGTGTGAAGAGATCCGGATTCAGGCCACAGCATCAGCACATCACCGGCTCAAAGGCTCTGAAAAAAGAAACATCATAAATACTGCTGTACAGCTGTTTTAAATATCATCTGACAATTAACTCACTAATTAAGTAATATGAAATTTATTCAGACTTCAAAATGATATCTTTTTTTCTCCTTCCGGTTGAACAGGGCGCCCTCTAATGGTAACAACACTAGATTGCACACATTTATACAAGGTCATGTTTTGAGCCCTTGTTTTGTTTCTGTAAATCTCGAAATGATCGATATAAATTAAAATGTAACCATTCTTCAACATTAACCTCATACAGCTTGAAAAATAATATTAGTTATTAGCTTAAATCAAAATGGATAAAAAGTTTTTAGTAACTGAAATAAAACTGAAATGTAATAAAATATTACATGAAAAATTTAATATTAATACATAATTTAATGTAATATTAAATATTATAAAAAAATGTTAAAAAAAATGTTGGTAACAAAACAGTTGCTTGCCAATATTAAAAAAAAAAAATATATATATATATATAGTTTTGGTTTGTTTTTTTTTTTTTTTTTTTTTTTAGTCCAGGATCTCTTTGATGCACCAGCAGCAGAGTAGAAAGTAGAGGCACTCTTTAAGAGACTGGATGACTCCATAAGCCACATTCCCTCCCAGCAGGTTCTTGCCATGTCCCATCCTCAGAGCTGCATCCCTCAGGTTCTGGCCCAGCGAGGAGGGCATGGCCTGGGGCAGCGGACGCTGTGGGTGCATCTCTCGCCACCGCTCCACGGTCGACTGGAGAGCGCGAGCAATACTCGAAGGGAGGAACTGGAGAAGAGCAGGCCAGGTCCTTGTTTGCCGCTGCGAGTTGTGGGTCTCCACTTTTTCCTTCGACCGTAACGCCTCTTCAGATGAAACCCTGGAGCGAACTGACTCCTGTGTGTTGTGGGATACACGGACCCAGTGCCCTCTGTGAAACGGGTTTTATTCAGCTCTGGAAAATGCCAGCTAACTGTTCACCTCCTATTGCACAATGGCCTCACAACATCTCTCATCTACCTATTGTTCATCTCTAATTCCTCTACTGTGCAGTGAAAGGACCTGAATGACTGTCAAAATATTCAGTGCACAAACAAATATACTCTTTGTCATTTCTTCTGTATTGATATAATACAGCGTAAAAATGATTTTTTTCAAATCATGGTATTAAGATTTTGAGATTAGGGGCCCTTGAGAAATAGATATATGCCTATTAATCAACTTAAAACTGATCTAGAAAAAAAAAAAGAAGGGATAAGTGAAATGAAACGCTCCAAGAAAGGTGAATGATATATGTATTTATATATGCAATCTATCATTTGATACAGGTGTAAACATTACGTTTTCCCCAAAGAACAACAACAACAACATAAAAAGAATATTTAAAATAATCTGAAACATGTATTTTATAAAAGAAGCATCATTTATATAAGCAAACGAGCAAAAAAGGCCTTTGGCTTAGAAAGTAGCAAACCAACCAACCACAACACAAAAGTCACCATTACCACAATAACAGGAAGTGTTTCCATGCAACAAAAGGCCGCTCTGAAATATGAAAATGAGCAAACAGTTGAGTGGCGAGTCAGAGTTGTAAAAGCCAGATTATTCCAGACCATTCCAGCCCTGCGTGTGTATGCATCCACACACACACACACACAGACTCATAAACACTCCATTAGCAGTTAGTGACCAGATCCATGGTGCTATCAGCACATAAAAAGTCTGACGACAAATTATTAAAAAAAAAAAAAAAAAAAAATGCATTCATTTGAATTACAACAGGCTTCAATTCACATTAGCGTGAAGGCTAGTCGCATACAGCTATGGCTGAAATCCATCTGGACTGATGATGTGGAATGAATGTTGACCGTTGACTCAAAATTCACAAGTTACATCCATTAAAAAGACCAAAAATAAAAGCGTTGCCCGTTTCAGATTCATAATGCGTCAAGATAAGGGGCTTTGTACATCTGAGCAAATCCTCATCATTGTTTAAATAGATTTGCGATTGCATTGTTTTCAGAGGAGCATGTCAAATCTTACACCTTTATGTTTTTTTTGTTTTTTTTCACCCAGTACAATTCCTATTTGACACAGATCCACACAGTGAATGACTGCTTTTAGACAGCTACTAGCATAGGCAAAGCTTATTTACATGTTTTTTTACAGGGTCGATTTCTAAACGAGAGATAGAGGAAGGCGTTTAAGCAACATAATGCGATACCCACAGACCAGCACTAAACTAAGCACAGTAAGAACAGCACAGCAGAATTAACGCGCCGAAGAAAACGAAGACTGCTTTCCCAAAACCTGCACCGAGCCTCACCAAACGCGTGTCGTTTTTGCAGTTGATTATCTTTTTCAGTTGTGTTTTTTCCAGAACAGAAAGTGTCACGATTACCTTCAGAATCCCAAAAGGCGACTGTGTTTTATCGTGTGTGTGTGTGTTTGGTAAAAAAAAAAGGCACAATCAATATCAGATCAAACAAAGATGAAGAAAGTGGTTTCCTGCTTGTGGCTTGAACAGAAACTGCACTTGTGGCTGCAAAGACACGTTCAGAATTCATTTGGAGTGCTTTCCGTCTTCTCGGATGTGTCCCCTCGCAATCGATGTCATTCAAATGCAAAGCGGTTATAGTGAATCTTTGAAAAGGACGCATGTTTTATAATACACATCGTATCCTCCAGAAGCAGCTGACACCTCGATACACACAAAGATCGATTGTCAATGCGAACAGAAGTA
Organism: Puntigrus tetrazona; assembly: GCF_018831695.1. Classification (NCBI taxonomy): domain Eukaryota; kingdom Metazoa; phylum Chordata; class Actinopteri; order Cypriniformes; family Cyprinidae; genus Puntigrus; species Puntigrus tetrazona. Next base: position 14,928,502 of record NC_056714.1, read on the forward strand.
ATGTCCACGAGAAAAAGATAAAGAAAAATAGAGCCTCCGTTTCCCAGAATAAAACCAGCCGATCGAGATGACATCATTGCAACGAATACAGAAATCCGTAGTTAAATTGACATCATAAGAAGGCTTCAACCAGATCTCAAACCGTAGACCTTCAGTCCTATTCTCATGTCCACTGATTGCACTTTATTTTTTCTTCTCGTCCCTTTTATCCCAGGCTGATATACATGACGTTATGTGGAAAGGGAACGTTCCCTTTTCCCACAGACTACTAGTTTTTTTTGTCTCTCATTACGGGGCAGCGTAAGTCCCTCACATCACCTGCTCATTTGCATAAGTAAAAATCCGCACAGCACCCGTGCTGCTAAAGCTTTCACATATGTTCAGGGGTCTTCGCAAATTACCAAAATTCCCAATTATTCTTGGGGATCACGCTCGGAATTCTGTAAAGGGTTTTTTGTGAGGTTGAGAATATTAGGCATTTTGTGTGATTTCTATTAGCGGGAAAAACGTGACGGTGATATTCCGAATGAGCTCTGGATTCTCTTAAAAGTTTTGCATATTCATCAAAGTCTTTCGAGATTTCCAAACGACCGCCGCAAAAGGCTCTACGATCAGCATGAAGCTGGAGTCTTTGGATTTCGCCCATTGCACCAGATGCGAATCTTTAGAGTGCTACAAAGGTTCTGCAATTTTAGTACATTCACGTCAACCCTCGCCTCAAAGAATGCCCGGGCCTGTTGCCATGGTTACAGGTGCACCCCAGTCTTAATTCAAGACGTGATGTCGCGTTTGGGAAGTGATGTCACATGCTTCTCTTTCAGATGCCTCATCGTTCGGCTTTTTGTAATCGCTTATTTGAAGCGACGCGTCCTTTAGTCCTTGAGTAGAAAGATTGCATCGCTTTGTAATTTCACGGCCGGCGGTTGACGCGGTACAAAATTTTGTGTTTCTGTGAAGATATGATTAGCTTACACTCCCGGTTGGAAAAACAGGGTTTTTTTTTCTCTAATAGAGTCTGGCAAAAAAGTAAGAAAGGGAGGATTTTTTTTTCTCTTAAATGTGCAGTGGAGAAAAATATTTTTCTTTTTTTTTTTTTTTTTTTTTTTTTTTAAGCACGGCGATCAACTGGCTGCTGCAGACACACCTCACTTCCTGCCGAGATGATTGGCAGCCGGTTGTCCATGTGATAACTAATCAAGTGACTGACGCTCTCGAAGCGGTGGTCTTTGGTGCGCACCTACGACAACAACAAAACGTTATGTCAATTATGCATTGATAAGGAGAAAATATTCAGACTGCGGTGTATTTTATGGCTTTACTCACCACTCCCTCTGGGTCCACCAGAAGCAGGTGTTTAGGTTGGCCGCCTTGCTGTCCAGTGAGGACGTACTGGCCTGGTGTGGTGCCTGACTCCCGCACCAGGAAGTCTCCATCCTTGGTCAGGAGTCTTTCGGCTTGCCTACGGCTTAGAGGTCCGTGGAACCAGGGCTCGTTCTGCAGCAGCTCTGCCAGAGGAGGCGCCACTGCGCCCGAAACACCTAAAGCTGCATCAAATGGCTCTAAAGGAGAGAGAGCACAATACTGGTGTATTTTTGAAGAGTTTCCTGCCATCTTATAACTGTACTTATAACTGAACAAGAAATAAGTACAACAAACACAAAATCTTTCTTTAAAATAGAGCAAAAACTATTCATACAAAACATATAAGAGACATACATAAAAAAAATGTGAAATTCTAGGCAATATGTATTAATTGTCAAGAAGTTTTTGAACATCACACATATGGCATGTGTGTAAATTGTATTAAAATATTTTAGTAAAAATAGTACATTATTGTTTAAAATAGTAAGATTTATTTTTTGAAAGAAATTAACACTTTAATTGACCAAGGATGCATTAAATTGCTCCAAGTGAAAGTTAAGACTTTGAATTATTGCAAAGAAAAATTCTGGGACAAATAAACAGGGACAAATAAACAAAGGAATGATCTTAAATGATCTTAAAATATATATTAAAATTGAAATACGTTATTTTAAATTGTAACACAATATTCCACAATATCACTGTTTCTAATTGTATTTTTATCAAATAAATGCAACCTTTATGAGCACTAAAGACCTCTTTTAAAAGCATTTAAAAATATTAATGTTAAATATATTAATATTATTATATTTACACTGTAGCATATAAATGAAAATACTAAAAATCTACTTTTAAAATAGTCAAAAACTGCAATTGATGCTTTTACCGGTTTTGTACAGTATGCTATTGTTATAATAATGCACATAAAATCCTTCCTTGTGTTCATTTAGTGAAAAATAAAGTGGAGTACATGCTTTAATAATTATTCAGTATTTTTACAGATTACAGAAAAAAAGTTTAATCAACATTTTTGCCATTGTAGAGCAAATACATTAATATCAAGACATCATAAATAAAGACATTTTTCCAACCAAGTTGCCTAGCATTAGTTACTCACTCATGTCAAACGCATCTCTGTGAGCGTTTCCATTGGGTGCTGCCGCTGGGAGACGGGGTTTGTCCACATTGACGTACGAAGGGTCGTCGAACAAGCCTCCCTCCTTAACACCCACTGAAAGAGAGAGACAAACAGAGGACTGTGAGGTTAAAGTGAGTTAACCTTCAGGTGAGTGCGCTTAAGCGCTGCCATTCTGACTCGTATTGTCAGCAAGGCCGGCGATCCAGAAGCCACCTCTCAAAGGAGCTGTGTAATAGGTTTGGGCAGCGTCCAACAGAGAGCAATGAACAGTGACAGAAAAACCGCTGACTCACTCTGCAGAATGACAGTCTCAGCTGAGAGGAAAATCAAATGAACGGAAGTGCGACAATATAAGACTGACAAAATACTATGTGGCACTATGAAAGGAACAGGGCAGGGGTTATTAGTGTTTGAGCAAACCTGACCTGGTAGAGGAGGCAGAGGCTGCTTGTGAATGTCGTTCTGGCTGGGCTGTCCGTACGGCTGCGGAGACACACACAAATTAACTAGTGGACTTCTGATCATTTACGAATCAGTGTTTGGAAACTAATCATTCTAATTTACTTCTATACACTAAAACGTTTTTTGGAAGACGGTGAGCCTTTTTTGAACTGAGTGACTGCTTTGGTGATTTTTCTAGCCTGTGAAGACAAAGTATACCATTTTTATATATTTCTGTGGATTTTTTTCCCCCATAAAATTACCATCACTGATTTGAAGAAATTTTTTTAAGCATACCCACTAGAAACCTTTGAACGGTAGTGTATCACGGTTTCCATATTAAACAGCAAAAATGTTCTATCATTGATAATAAAAAAAAATTGTGAGAACTAAATCAGCATATTAGAATAGTTTCTGAAGGGCCACGTAACACTAAAAATATTTTAGAATTTTCTGTACAGTTTAGGCATAAATTATATTAAAAAGAAGGTTATTTTTGGTTATTCTTATTTAAGTCAATCTTGGTGTATATATAAGAGACATTTTTTTAAAAAGTTGCAATGATCGCAAACTTCTGGCCGGCAATATGTACATAAGTGTCTTTATTGTATAGCTTGACAAATGCTTGCTCATGCTTAGCAGTTCTCACAACAGTGGGAGAAATAAAGGATTTGCTTTGTTAGCATTCGGAAGGAAAATGCTTATGATGATTAAACACTATACTCAATTTTCTTTGCAGATTTTTAGCTATACAAACTTTAAAATCAAGTATAAGGCTTATTTCGACTGCTTAAATAAATAAAACAATAATCTGTTCATTTTTAACAAATCAAAGTGACTTCCTGATTCACTTATAACACATAAAGCAGTCACTTAACAAAACTCTGTGGTTATGAACAAATTCATAAGTTTTAGACAAATGTGTGTCTCACCAGCGTGGCTCCTGGACTGTGTCCAGGACGGGTCCTCATGTCAACCAAGCCTCCAGGGGGAGGCTGTTTACCGGGGAAGTTATTGTAATACGGAACCTCTGGGGGTGGAGGCTGGTCCTCTTCCTCTTCCTCCCAGGCTGACCCATCGAAAGGAGCCATCCTAAGAGAGAAAGAGAGAAATAAAAAGTATTACATGACTCTATTTACATGGAAATGCTATTTGAGTGATAGCAAATGATGTAATGTTCCGTTTTGAAACCAAAGAGAACAAGCAGCAGAAACAGACAGAGGATCAATGAAAAGGAAGTTGGAACAGTAAACAAATTAAATACGCTTTTCTGACTCTGTAGTTATATTTTATCAAATGCTGAAAAAAAGTGAATACCGTTTATTTATATATTTTACATTTTTTATTAAAATTTTAATCTTTTTCTTACGAGCTTTTGTCAATTTTGTAAGTGTATATTTCTGTTAAGCATCTTTGTATTATCTTCAGTTGTAGTCATCTCTGATGGATAAAAAAAATGCAGTTTTAATCATTTTAGCTTTAGTTATGAATAATAACACTGTTGCATTAATACTTGTTTTCATAGATTGTGTGCTGCATATGAAAGTATTTTTGTCAGACTTTAAGATATTTTAATTGGAAATAAGGCAAAAAGCACTCAATGTACAATGCGAGTACACAGTGAAAACAAACACAATGTCAACACATGCTGTAAACAGACATACAGGATATTAAGGGGGTTTTCAAAGACCCTGGGGAGGAACCATCATTAAACAACACGCGCACACACACACACACACACACACACACACACACACTGGTGTAAACATACTGATATAAATGTAAATGTTTGCAGTAAGTGGTTGAACAGGCACATTAACACTCTCACCGATCATGAGGGGTAACCAGTTTGGGGGGGTTCTTCAGGTACTGTTTAAAGCGAAGTTCAAACGCCTGGCCGATGGTGCTGATGACCTCCTGAGCCAAGCCCTCTGAGCATTCCAGGATATGACACGCTAGAACGCAGGACGTGATCATCAAATATCAGATATTGTATAGAAGGCATTAACAAGACATTTCTTAAAGGGACAGTTCACGCAAAAACAAAACTTATGTCATATCAAATCTTTTGGGACTCTTTCAAAATAAATGATGCTGCGTATAATTGAGTAAATTGGTATTTAACATCCGTTTAAATAAATTGGGCATGTAAAGCAGTAATTTATATATAAATATAACAGATATTTACCTCTCTGATTGACAGGGTCTTTGGCGACGTAGGCAACGTACTCTGCTGTGTCCTGGGGAGAGACAGAAAGAAAGGGATGGAGAAGAAGAAAGGAAGAATGAACAGGAGGACATTAAGAGAAATTAGAGAGAAAACACAAAGAACAGAGGGACAAGCAGAAGATAGTAAGTCTTTTAGTTGAGGCAGTCTATTCACTAAAGGGCAGGAAACAGAAGAGGAAACAGGGGGGAGAACAAATGACTACAGACAGCAGGACAGATGAAGAAGACAAACGAGCAAGGAATGACAGAATGAGAGTAAAGCTGATAGAACCAAGAGCAAGATGGAAAACGAGGAAATGATATGTAGAGATGTATCCAATAACCTACTAACTGATTAACAACATGTACATATTTAATATAAATTACCAATCTAACAAAAACAATAATAATAATAATAGCAATTTTTTTATATATTATATTTTATTAATTATTTATTATTTTATGTATTAATAATCTGATAGAAAATAAGTATATAAATTAAAATTAGTACTTCACATATGTGTGTGTAATATTTATATGTGTGTGTATATAAGTATTATTTACTATTATTTATTTAATAAATATACACTTCTGAATTATTTTAAAAAACGTTCTTTATTCATATTTAACTGTATTATTTAGTTGTAATCATTTATTTAATAATTAGCATATATTTAAATTATTATTTCCTAATCAAATAATTTTTTATTTGTTAAATTATTCATTAAATAAATATGTTAATTTGAAGAAAATCAAAGTGCTTTCGCTATATTCAGCACTTTGGGTTTTAGTAAAGCGCATTATTTTTAATATTATTGTTATTATATACTTACACACTCCAACATTTATCTATTATACTATTATATTTATTAATCGATATTTAAATGAATTGTTTTAATAATCACGTTTAACTATTTTTTCAGGCAACCCACCAAGTCATTGATTTTGAAAATATGTAGTTTTGCACACCCCTACTCTGTCACTTTGCACTTCAGTATACTTTTAAGGTTCTCGCAGCGAACGCAATCATTATTTGAAGAGAGATGCTCTGACAATGACTACATTCAGCCATTTCATTTGTAAAGGTGATCCGAGTTGTGGCCATCAACCTGGCTAATATCTAAACAAATTTGTACTGCAGCTGATTAAATTAACAACCGATAAGCTTAATTAACAACAATGATCAACATCCCCGGAAGAAAAAGTAGCAGAAAGAGATATTGAGAGACATGACGCGACTCACTGGATCTCCTCCTGATGCAAAAGAGATGGACTGCATGTGATGGTTGGCGATAATCTGTAGGGAGAGAGGGATGGAGAAGAGGACAATGTGACAAAGACAAAGGTGCAGTGGGCATGAGATGAAGAATGAACAAACATGGAAGTGAGTGAAAGCCAAGGATGGACGGGGAGGGAGACAAGGGGAGAAATGATGCGGTGAGTCTGTGGTCTAACAGAGGAACAGAGCAGTTGTGTGCAGTAATTCTGCATGGTTTAGATTCATTAAGATAAACACATATCAGCAGGGCAATTACTCCGGGCCCTATTCTAGGCTTCAGTCAGCTGCCTGCTGATAAACCTCACTGCGCTAATGCCAAACACACTGGCACACAACTGAAGAATTATTAGTGAGGAAAAACATCCTGTGGTGCAGCTGTAAACAAGCCAGAGGATATCTGCTCCTGCCGACTACGCCAACTTTACTAACCGCTGGATAATATATTAACTTATTTAGTTAAGTGACGATAAATTTCCGATTAAAGCCTCTTGAAAGAAACAATGCAGGCTACTTTAATATACTTCCAATTTTAAATACACAAAATAAAATTATAAAAAATAATAAATAAATAATAAAAACAAAATCTATAAAAAGAAAAAAAGAAAAAGAAAAAAAAGTCAGAAGTGTTAGTATTATTTTATTTATATAATTATATTATGCATTATCTTTTATTTTGATAAAAATATTTGATTTCATTTAATTTTTTAGTAATTTGTTTATTTTAAGATAATATTATTTATATTTAATTTATTCTTATTTTTGTTTTACTTTCAAGAAGAATTAGAATTGTTTTAACCATCTAATAGTTACATTTTATTTTAATTAATTATATATATATATATATATATAAATAATTCTTTAATTCATTCATTGAGCCTGCTGCAGCCATGGTACGGCTGTAAACTACTTTGATTATTACGCCGGAATGGAAGTATAGTTCCTAATCATATTGGCCTAGAAAAATCACAACTTTTAATTTTCCATTGGGGTTAGCACACAATGTAACTACAGAAGAGTCAAGTTTTAAATTGGAAAACGATCAACGATCTATGCTAAGCTATGCTAAAAGCTCTGTCGCCAGACCCGGAGATCCGCTGAATGGATTCAAAAACGGCAAAACTCTGGGGGAGTTGGAGAGTGAGCCTATTTTCAAAAAAAGGGGAGTGTTCCTTTAAGACATACTGAGAAAGGTTTTATTCAGACGAAGAGATCCTGCTGTGAAGAGCGTCTGCATAACGCAGGCCGCTTTCATCATTAGCTGCAGGTAACAGCGAATTTCACAGAGCAAAGAAAGCACTGTATTCATGCTTGTGCGCACCTGTTTGCAGTCGACAGCCAGTAGGTTCAGGCTGCTGGTCGACACGGTGAGGCTGATTGTCATTCCAGCAAACTGGAGATTACTCTTCCCTAAAATAGAGGAGAGACAACGAGAGGAGGGCTGCAAAGAGACAGAAACAGAGAGACACCATTAATTACAACAGAAAAAAAAAAGGAAAAAACTAAATATTTGATGATAAAAAGTTGAAACTAAATATTTGATAAAAATGGGAAATAGAGAACATTTTAAAGTCTCGTCTGTCTGAGGCTTGTTTTACCTCACATTCAGTGCCTATATCAACACAGGTTTAGTCGATCAGAATTTTACACTAACATAAAAGTTTAGGGTATGATTTTTTTTATTCATTTTTATTTAGCAAAAGTTTATTAAATTAATCAAAACTGTAAATAAAACATATTAATAATATCGACAGGTTTCCACAAAAATAAGTAGTTTAAATATATATTTTTATATATATATATATATATATATATATATATATATATCAGGAATTTTACTGTATTACTGATCACATAAATGCTGCTTTGGTGAGCATAAGACTACTTTCGGAGAAAAAACAAACAAAAAAAAGCCTCCCGAATTGCTCAAAACTTTTGTGTAAATGAGCTATCTTGTGCGGAGCCCATTTTTGCAGTTAACAACGAACTCAAATAAAACGGATTAAAAATACCATTTTATAAAATATTCACTTTTATGAAGCAACATGAAATGCAAGAACAAACCAGTTTCACGTCACATGAAATAACAGTAACACAAACACTTACTACTCGGGAAATCTGGCTGAATCCACAATTTGTGGTTTGGTTTCACTTTTGTGTAATAAAACTAAATAGAATACCTTTAAAGTGGCATACGTCTACCGATAATAATTCTGAGAGAAATGTATTTTTAAAGAAAAAACTCATCATCGTTTTATTTTCTGTGTTGAGCCGCTGTCAGCCAGCAGCTGCGGTTCCGTTGATGCTCCGCTTAACACACTGTTCATGCGTGCTTTATGAAACAGGCCTGTGTTGATCACAACCAGGACAGATTTTGGCTCCTCACTCACACAAAAACCCTATAAGCAAATCGAAAGAGGTATTGCACTCCACAACCTCTGAAACCAGCCATAAACCAAATACCACAGTCTGACCAGCAGAGACGCAACACTCTGAGCAAACGAGTGTGAAAGCGTGTTAAACATAAGACAGCGCTATTTTACTGGAAACTGGTCAGGCCTTACTAGAACACTGTGAGGTTTGTTAGCTGTTCCCGTAACTGACAAAAGTGCAAATGTATTGCAGGGCTGAAAGTCTGCGTCTGAGAAAGTAAGATAAGATAAAGTGTTGAATACCTTTCTCCTTCGCTGAGCTCCTTTGGCACCTGGTACTGCCTCACACACCACAGATATCGCCTCCCTGAAATACAAAACTAACTGTTATAAACGTGCACGCATACGCTGGGTGGAGATTGTGAGAACATAATCAGATTGTTAGATGAGAGTTTCCATCATTTTTTTTTTTTTTTTTTTTTTTACGCGTTGGCAAATTTCATATTGGCTGAGGGACTATTACATTAGACACATGCTCCAGTCATTACGCTTCCTGCCATCTCACGCATGCAAGTGGACACGCAAACAAAAACACCAGGACTACTGCTGTTAACAAAGACGGGGTAGAATGATAAAAACTATACGAAAAATTACAATAGTTAAAAATAGAATGCAATTTTACATATTCACATTAACAAAACTGCTACAAAATTACAGAAAACTATTATATAGGTGAATAAAAAAAAAAAAATCTGTTTAAATTATTGACCGCAACACAACAGTTAGAGCATCCCTTAAATAAATACATAAGAAAATGGTAACACTTTCTATGAAGCCCATATTTATAATACATTGTAAGTCTTAAAGCATTATAATGAATAGACAATGCATTATAAATTACTTTAAAATATGTTGTATTATCTCATGAATATTCATAAGAATGGTTTTAATGCGTTATAATATTAATTTATTTGTGGTTATAGCTTTTAAGTGTATGATAATTTATAACACACAATGAACATGATTCATAATTCAAGTTACAATGGATTACATTTCTAATAGTTATAATGCATTATAAGTTTCATATCTTGCCATTTTACTGGCAAAGCGGACAAATACCACTTAACAATATAATAATAACAAAAATACTTTTTTTTTTTCTCTCCAACAGTCATGCAATCAGATATCAGATCAGATGAATGTGTAAAAATGACATTTGATTTTAACTTTTTTTTTTTTTAGAATATCAATTTGATTTTGACAGCTGTTGATTAGTATCTTTGCAACTGTCTTTCATTAGAGTATTAGCAGTGTGTCTGTTAAATATATGCTAACACTTTATTTTGATGGTTCCTTAACCAACATATTATGTATGGGATAAACATGCTACCTACCCTACCTAGGTCTACTAATAATAAGTTTTTAAAATAAACATTATATTTTTTTTCAGTTGAAGGTATTAGCTAGCTCACATAAGCCTCAATATTAGCCTCACAGGAAACACTCAAATAACACTTAGCACCTAACCACTCACAAGATGTTGTAAGGTACCGTTCAGTCAATATGTGATATAGTCCATTATAAATGAAGTAGATTTAATGCAGTGTTCATTGTGTGTTAGAAATAAGCATACTCTTAAAAGCTATAATCGCAAATATTTAAATAAAATAACATCTCATGAGTAATCATAAAAACAGTTATAAAAGGTTTTTTATAATGCATCATGCATTCATTATGTCTTAAGTATGCCCTCATAATGTACTATAACTTTTGTATTATAATTAATGTATATATATATATATATATATATATATATATATATATATATATATATATATAAAAATTTACTTTATAGTTACCAAATGTTTATTTTTTTATGTGTATTTTTTGTGTGTACATTTCAAATATAGAAAAAAATAAAATAAAATACTAAAAACCAGTCGTTTTCCAAACCATAATAACTCATTACTCACTCACTCACTCATATTTTTACTTGAATGCATCTCACCCTCCAGCGAAATTAAGGATTATGCATGAAGACAGTTTATCGAGCAGCTGCTACTGTCAATATTGAGAAGCAAATGTGTGTGTAGCATCCATTAACAAACACACACACAAACAGGGAATAAAAGGGAGGAAACCGCGAGGGTTCCAGAGGATTCTATTATAAGACTTTATGGTTACACAGCAGGGCTGATGCCATTATAACGCCTCCCTTCTTCCCTGTTCTCTTTCCTACACACAAAAGCACAGCATTTCAGTGTAGAATGTGTTGCATTTTGCGAAGAATGTGATTTAATACGGAAAGTATTCTGCAGTTCTGTAACCACACTTTTATAACACTTTATACGTGCGCACATCTACATGCATGTTATTCAAAAAAGTGTGAAAAAGGAAAAAACGAATGAGAAGACTGTTGTGTACGTTCATTATTTTAGTAGTTCTCTCTTGCATTCTCCTTCTGTCACACTCTATGAGAGAGCAACATGAATTTTTCATCAGAGGAGGAGCTTTTAACCGGACCCGTGTGAGAGAGTGTATGTTCGTGCACATGTGCATTAGGATGTGGAGAGAATGTACGATTAAATTGCTCCTGTGGGACGCTGCGGATATACATGCACTGGATATTTGAGTGAATATGAGAGGAAGCGCAAGCAAAAGTGAATGTGCGCGTGTGTACCTGGTAACCTGAGTTCTGGTGTTGAAGTCCAGCGCTCTCATTGACTGCAGCACCTCCACGCACCCCATATACTGCAGCAAAGACAAAGAAGACAAGCCTTCAGTCACAGTACTTCCTGTTCCAGCCCTCCAACCACAACTGAGAACACAGAACATGGCCGTGTTGTACAGTTGCTATGTGTCAAGATTATTAAGATGGCCAGGCAGCTGTTGTGCATGTGGTTAAGTGTGTGTGTGTGTAAGTGTTTTATGAGAAATGATGCTCTAATTACGAAGCGCTAATCAAATAAAGCAGTTCTCAAATGTAGTTCCTGTCCATAGAAAACGGCACACATTAAAGAAAACAATCCATTAAGTAGATAAAATGGACTAAAATGGACTCACTGAGAGAACTGAAAAGCAACAGAAGTCCAAGCCGTTAACCAACATTTATATCAACATTAGGGATGCAATAATGTGCAGAAACTAATGAGCAATGCTTGTCATTTTCAAATTAATGTTTCACCCAAACTCTGCTCCCAACAGAAATAGTATGTCGGTGTTCACACTTCTGTGTAATCAAGAATCAACTTAAGCTTCTTTCATTGACCAAAAAAAAATTTATTGGTCTTACTAGTTTAAAGTCTACCGGAAGTTAAGTTTGGGCCACAAAAGTGGACATGCACAGTAACTTTTATTCATGTTGTTGCAATTGAAATCATCTATATGGAGCACTACAGTCATTTGTAGTGGTTTCCGAAACCATGGTGTAAATTATCAAGAGAACTGATGTAGTCCCACAATGCAATGGTGTACAAGTGATGTATACCCACCATTTAGTCTCTATATGCATATCTTGACAAAATAACGCTTAAAAAAACCCAAACAACCAGAAAAGGGTCCAGAGGTTGCATAAAATGACATAAAACTGGGCTGCATTTCCCAAAATCATTGTAAGCCCAAGATCGTAGCTCCATTGGTTTTATTGGGTCTGCGGTGTACATTAACTTACAATGCTTTTGGGAAATGTAGCCCTGGACAGGCAGACAAATGCATCTTACCCTGACATTGTAGGAGACCCCAGTGGAGCTGACCACATTGTCAGAGTGCAGCCAGCCTCGGGTTGGCTTGTTGACGAAGGAGCCGTGCCGTGTCCACTCATCTCCGCCGAGCTGGCCCCCTTCCACACGGGCCCTCCTCGAGGCCCCGCCCAGCCGGTTCATATCCTGTGGAGGACGAGGAGGAGGAGATGGGGCTGTTAGAGAAAGGAGAGGAAGAGGAGGAAGAGGAGGAGAGTCGGCGGAGGAGGTCCCGGTGTCTTCTGGAGACTCTCCTAAACCTCTGTGACCACCTGGCACATTAGCCGGCCTGCTGGAGGCCTTCAGGCCTGGGAGCAGATTGGAAGACACACCCAACCGCAGGGCTCCCATCCTGGGGAAGAAGGAGCAGAGGGTGGTTGGGCTGTTTTCAGCCTGCCGTGGAGACGAAGGGGGGAGGATGGGAGTGAGGGAGGAGGAGGAGAGAGAAGGAGGGATACCGGGAGGGGTGAGTGGGGTGAGAGGAGCAGAAGAAGGGAGAGAGGGATTGGACGCCGTCTCGTCTGTTGAGCTGAAGGAGTCGCTCCTGAAGGGCGTGTATTTGGTTTTGGGGACGAGCTCCATTGGTGTCTCAGCCGTCTCAGTGTCCACTAAACGTCTCTAATTGTCTCTCCACGTCGCTCTATCACAATCGATAACTTGTCTTCCCTTGTCTTTTACAGTTCTATTTTTCTCCGCATCTACTGATTCCTTCATCATCGCACCAGAGAGATGACAGTGTGCTGACCGTTCAAGTCCGGGAGAGTATCAAAAACAGGAAGTGAAAAGAGACGAAAAGACAGATGCAAATAAGTACTAAAGATTTCTGCTGTTGTCATAAACAGCGCGTAGGTTTTGCATCAGATCTTAAGTCTGCATAGACCTTCTCAGGACACTACGAATTACTAAATATAGTATGATTGTCATGAAGTTATTGGTATAGTATATAAGTGCTCCAGACACAATCTGTCTCAGTAGATGTGTGAGAGTACTATAGTGTTTTATATGCATGCGAGTGTGTTTACGTGCGTGTTCATTTCTCTATGCATGTGCTGGGCTCCACTCTACTAGCTCTTGTCTGACAGACTCCCATAAAAAGCCTATTAGCTGCAGCTGAGACTTTGAGAAAGGAGGCTTCCGTCAGACAGACGGATCGATAGAGCAAAAGAGGAAGAGAGCGGGAAGAGATGGATGGAAAATGCTAAAAGTACCGATCCAGTGAATGTGGATCATTTAATGATGATTCAAACTGCTGCGCTCAGTGATGATTAGACTGGCGCCGATCAACATAATCCTTAACGTTTGGTTTAAAGACTTAATTTAGTCCAGGTGTTTAAAAAAAAAATAAAAAATACACCAGGGATCTACAAGGGGTATGTTGACCTCTAGGAGGTCTGTTAATCATCACTTTATTCAAATATATCCTATTTTTGTGGTAAAAATGTAATTATGCATACAATATTAAGCTAAATCTGAAGTTAAAGTGCAGCTAAACATTTAATTTTTCCGTCAACAATAAAACACATTATGTAAAATAATGATTATTTTTACAGGTTTTAAGCATCATGCATGTATAAATGTGATACTATACAGATTTAATAAGCCAGACTTAAATTCAACACTTAGTTTCATACAATTTATAAAAAGGGAACCTGATGTACACTATCTAGCACCTAGATTACATGAAGTCGGAGTACATGCAGGTTTATTTGTACCGTAAAACTAAATCTGCCACCTCACGTTCTGTCACACATCTGAAAGAGCTAAGCGCTGACACATCCTCATCTTTTCCTGTCACTCCCTTTCCCTCCTCCTCCAGATGATTTTGGGACCTCTGTCTCCAAGCCGAGCTCTATCCCTATCTTTCTCCTCCTCTTCCTCTCGTCTTTTCCAGATCACCTCCGGCTGCGCTGCTTTCGCACCCTCAGCGCTAGTCCCTTTGAGTCTATCCTCCTCTCTATCCTTCCTCTCCTGGAATCCCTCCCTCAGCCTCCACACCGTGTATCCCACAGCGTTCCTCCTCTCCTCCTCTAGCTTCTGCCTCTCCAGCTCTCTCTCCCTCTCCAACACACTCGCTCTCTTCTTCCAGATAATCTCTCGCTCCCCCGCACCCCCTCCCACGTCTTCTTTCCCGTTCTCCAGGCTGTCCTGCTACTCCTATTATCCTTAAAAAAAAAAAAAAAAAAACTAAAACAAAACACCTGAGCCTCTTTGCTATCCTCAAATTAGCGCACTGATTTACTGAATCAACAAACTCAGAAAAAAAAGAGCTCACCTTCAATTATACAGACAGAAATAACCCTGATAAATAACAGTTTGTAGAAATATGATTTAGAAAAGGACAAACTAGACTCAGAAAGCCCTGAAACAGTTAAGTCGAAGATAAATATGGCTGTATAGAAGATAACATGGGTTCGAGCACCATTTAGAGAACCACTGATTGTTTGGTGTGATCTGTGAAGTTAAAGTGTTACAATCCAGCCGCAAGGGAACTATGATGTTCCTAAAACAAGCACGTTCCAGCACTGTCAGGGTGACGGTAATGAGACCCGATTGGCCAAATCTGAAGTACCGCCTCCAGAGATCTGCTCGTTAGATGCTAACTGGAAAATCAATCAGTTGCTCATTAGCCTAAATGACACCTTAAAATCAGGCAAACAGTCTTGGATTGAGCAGTTCTTTATAGATCTGTTTCCTGAGTGAAAACCTACCCGCTGAACGTCACTTAGCAAAGTCAAACACTGAATTTAACCGCACCATTGCTCATCCCTGGTGTAAAGCACTTTAAAACCTCTGATAGAGAGGCAACAGTCTTGTAACCTCTAACAGTTCTGAACTAACAGACCAGGGTAACTCTAAACCTCACAAATGATTAGCATTTATAGACCATTAACAGTTTCTACTGGTGTTGTGAACGCCAGTTTATAGCCAAGTCCAGCCGGCCTGAACCAAATCCAGTCTTGTTCTATGTACAATGGTTTTCACTGCATATATTTTACATTAGCAACCACAAAAACACCTTGAGATTCTATTGTTGTGGCTTACTTGTCTTTTCAGGTGTTTCTGATTATTTTTAAACTCTTTAGCACCGCAGAAAAGCCTCAGGGCCGCAAAAAAGACAGGGTGTCTTGCCTCAGATGTGCATGAACAAATGCGAGACATCCCAAGTTGTTCCAACAGATGTGAGCAGTCAACGAGGAGGCCCTATTATCTCGGCTGGAGTGCGACAAGACCCGAGAGACCCGAGGGATTTACGTGCACTCCACTGCACCTACAAAGCGCCACGTTAACGGTGCCATTGGGCCATTCTCATGAAGAGATTCCTCACAGACCTGGTTGACAAAGCCCAGTAAGTTACGAGACAAAGTTCGTAAACCGTATCATAACAACATGGCACAGTTTAGTGCTGCAGAGCTCACTGTATTCAATATAGTCTGAACAGCTTTGCTCATACATATATATATTTTTTTTACAGTGCAGTTAGACAGAAGTGTTCCAGACTTGGCTGTATTACCAAATCGCTGTCATGGACTTTATTGACGTCAACACAACATGGCACAGAAATAGCACAGTGTTTAAGAGAACTTGTACAGAGAAGTAGAAATCCGGCTATAAAAAAAAACATTTAAATAATAACGAGTTTTTCACACTATGGTAACCTAGCTTGGGTGTAGCACCTGTCGGTTAGAAATATGGCAAAATCCCTGTTTTGATATAATGTTTTTTTTTTTTTTTCTAGAAACCAGTAAACATGTGTGAATGAGTTGCTAACCCAACAGTGACTGCACTGTATCTAAAGGTTGAGAGGTTCCTTTTTGTCTGAAATGAAACCAAAGGCAAGTAAACCAACCATATAGAGAGACTGTTTTTAAGCACAACAGCAAGACTCCTTGTCTTTGTGATTAAAGTGAGCCGAAACGTCTAATCTCATTGTCCTAAAGGTAAATTGGATGTTGAATTAGTGCAGTTGAGCTCCAGCACAGATGGAAAAACCTGAGTTTAACTACACCACTTCAATACAAAACATCATGAATCAATAATTTTGATGGTCAGTGGAAAAAAGTCCAACGTTGGCAACTCTGATTTAGAGACTGACCGAATGAACTAAAGATTTAGAGCGAGCACCTTGAACCCTTGTAAGGTTTGAAGGCACGACCCATTCTTAATACTGGCGAACGTAGAGTCCGGTTTAAAGCTTGGGACGCTGCAAGCTGCGAAAGACAAAGCGTGAGAACTTAACATGCCAATGAAACGATTGCCATGGTAACAGACTGAGGAAAA
This sequence comes from Puntigrus tetrazona, assembly GCF_018831695.1. NCBI lineage: Eukaryota > Metazoa > Chordata > Actinopteri > Cypriniformes > Cyprinidae > Puntigrus > Puntigrus tetrazona. The sequence continues at coordinate 14,945,314 of NC_056714.1, forward strand.
AACGTGCGAGACAGAGTCATGACAGAACCCAAACAAAAGCAGACAAGTTTCGCCAACACAAAACCTGTCGGCTCGCTCCCCGTCCAATCACGAGAGCTCGGAGCCAGCGTGAATCAACGTTCTGCAGCAAGCGCTGGCACACGACGGGAAAGTTCAACCGCTGCAGTCACAAACACCACAGCGGTGATCAGGGATGACATCCAAACTCAAAAAGAACCAGACGCATATCGGAACACATGCACAGAGCGCAGTCGTGGCACCGGTCCAAATGAGAAAATCAAATATTGCTCGAGTACACACACACACACACACACACACACTTAAGACAGACCCATACACACTTCCGCCTAAACACAGCAGAACTAGCAAAAGCTAAAAAGTAGTCCTGATATCTATGAAATATCTACAGATCACTATGAAAGCACCGGTTTATACACTACAAAGAAAGACATCTAAAAGTTTTGCATAAAAAACCTGATTTCTGTCTGCATAACTTTTAAGTAACACCAGAAACAAGGTTTCATTAACAGACATCACTATGTACATTAAAAATACAAGAGTTCGTAAGTTATCCAAAAAAGTCAAAGTAAAAGAATTGAAAGAGTTTTAAAGAGCTTTTTTTGTCCTCACGGTGTAGTTTCTGCAGAAAGTAAGAGCGATATTTCATCCACTAAGTCCTTGGATTAAAAAGAGAACGAGAGAGACTCATTTTAGGTAAAAACGAACGACCTCCATGTTCAAATCATAATCACGTTAATATTTAAACAGTGCCAGACAATCCTCCTCCTTCTCCTCTTTCTCTCTCACTTGCTTTCTGGCTCAGTCCCCTCCCTGAAAGACAAAATCGTGCTCTTTTCTTTTATCCTTTTCTTCTGTTCTCTTCAAAATCACAAAGTCACGCCGGCTCCCTCGTTCAGCATCAGTCTTGTCCAGCCTCACTTCTTTGGAACGGCGTGATGAAGAGCACAGCGGTCTTCTTTTGTCCTCTCCTTCCCCCACAGTCTCTCATCCTCTCCTCTCTCCACCTCCGTCTGTGTGTGAGGAGCGATGTAGCCGACTGTCCTCTATTCTCCTCTCCTCCCTGTCTGGTCTATCATGCTCTCTCTCTCTCTCGCTGATGCTAGCGCTGATTCCCCCTGCACTCCTGCCCCCTCCTTCCTCTCTCTCTCTCTCTCTCTCTCTCTCTCTCTCCTTGCAGCTTCAGTCATTTATGCATTTATGAGAGTGTGCATGCATGCACAAGCAGCCGAGCACCTCTCACTCTAATGCACACAATTATGATGGGGGATGAGAGAGAGAGAGTAAGCGCATCAATGGATGGAGGGAAAAAGCGGATAAGGAGCATGAGGTCTGTCCTCAACGCTCCTCCCATGGTAACTTAAGAGCAAGCAAGTTGGCGGCTAGTCATTTCTCTCTACTTCCTCTTGATATTCTATAATCTTCCACATAATTCCCACTTTTTGTCCATATTTCCGACACTAGATACATATCACCTTGAAATGAAAATTTGGTCATTAATTTACTCCACTTGTGTCCTTTTAAACATGACTTAGCATTTTGTCCATATAATGAAAGACAATGAGGTTCAAAATAACACTAAATTAAACCCCACTGCACTGACTAATATATATATATATATATATATATATATATATATATATATATATATATATATATATATATATATATATATATATATATATATATATATATATATATATATATAAAATCTCATTCAGTTGGAATGACATGAGGGCAATGACAGAAATTTAATTTCTGTCTGAACCATCTTCAACCATATCAATGAGCCAATGCAGAGCAAAAACAAAATGCAGGTCATTTGACGCAACCTCAAGGTTATCTTGGTATATGCGCTTACAAATCCAAACCGACCATGCAATAAGCGTCTAATCGATGTGTCGGAATAACTACAGGGTTGATTTGTGAGTCATTCAGTCGAGTGACCTGAATTCAGGGTTACGAGGAAGAGTTAGCTGAACTACAAATCCCAGAGTGCACCCCGTCTGTGCTCTTGCTTTCTAAGGACACGGGGGACTGAATGCTGCAAAGGTACATCGATTCTTTTTTTTTGGCGCTGCTTCTTCCCTGTCACTTCTCTGTGCTGAAATGTCCATCAAAAACGTCTGGAGGGAGGGAATATTCAAGCTTAAACAGGGTTGCATCATGGTCCTTGGCTCCAGGGCATGGGCATGTCTGGCGAGCGCACACACTCAGAGCAGACAGGCGGAGGGGGAGGGAGGGAGAGAGGGAGAGAGAGAGAGGGAGAGAGAGAGAGGGAGAGAGAGAGAGAGAATATGCAAAACACATATAGGAAAGAAATACAGCTCGACAATCACAAGAAATGAATTAATGCAGACAAACATTTACAACAGGGTAAACAAACACATGATCAATACAAAAAGACAACCGACTCAATTACACACTTTTAAATTTGAAGAAATCAGACAAAAACACAGCAGGGCTCAATAATAAAGATGGTCAAAGTATTTTGGGCCACTTGAGAGAACCGTCACTTGCTTTCTTAAATACATCTTACATTTATTGGTGATGTTCAGAATTGTAGCATTAAAAATTGTTCTTGCAAATTGGTATAATGTCACCACGATAATGTTATTTATATCTCTGAAATAGATGAGATGCACAAATTGTTATGAGTTATGAGTGGCCAATAAATCAGCAGTACATCAGTTATCAGCCAATACTGGAAAAATGAAAAGACAATTTAGATTACATTTGCTCACATCAAATAAGTTTCTTTACTATTAATGTAATTTAATAAAAGCAAAGTAATCGTTAACAGATTTCAAAGCAAATTTCCATTTTTCAAACTGTAAGTGATTAAGTTGCGATGACTAAATCCACTGGTTTTAGTGTTCTATTTTCAGTTTTCTACAAACATACTACAGAATATAGTGTATATCAGTCATAACATAAAAATATGATTTATCAGTACTGTCCAGAATCTGTGCATCCCTGACAAAAGTGTGATAACATGAGACAAATGGCTTAAAAATTATTACCAAATAATGTATATATGCCATTATTATCCAGCAATACACACACATACAACTATTCACACACACAAAAAAAAAAAAAAAAAGTGTCTATATGCCACTATTTTCGGTTATTATAGTTATCTTAAAAATCTATTTTTTATGATGGGCTCATAAAATGAATCTTATTGTTGAGCCCTGTGGGAGCAGAAAATTTTAAATTAAAGAGCAAAACAAGAACCACAATAAACAATATGCAATGTCAAGGTTTTGAATTCATAACACAAGCTTCCAAGAATAAGTACGAACAAAAATGAAAAGAAGTATGCCAAGATGAACCCAGAGGAACCCGCAGCAGGTAAGAAAAGTCAGCAAATCCCAGACTCCCCACTTTAATTTACAATTCAGATGCCGTGACCCAAGATCTCCAACACATTGAGATGAAATGAAAAAGTAAATCCACACCTCAGAAAAAAGTAGTGAGAAAAGAATAGGGGAATAAACATGTGGCAAAGTGAAGATCCAGACACCCATCCCATCACCTGGTGCATGTTGGAAGTGTAACCCTAGGCATAGAGGCTGACGGCTCTCATCAATGACAACATGAAGACATTTCACCTACAGACCCACACACTCTTGAGCGTCTCAGAACGGAAGGACAGGAAGTGAGCTAACGCAGAGAGATACAGAGCATTATGGTAAATCTAATGACCTACATTTTAACTCCCTGAAGAAACGTAACGTTGTGTATAAAGCACAGTGCGCGTGCATGTGCGGAATGCAGTAAAAGATATTCATAGACGGCACTAGATGTTCTCTTCTTACCCGGCTCACTGTACTAAAACTTTTGTTGCCATGTAACTGCGAGGACCAGACTCCCGTCAATTAAAAATAAGCACGGAGGACAAAAATCAAAGCCGGTTTTAATAATAAACTACATAACGCGCAGCGAAAGAGCAGCATATTATACAACTAGCTAATCGAGGCGCACACACAACAAATTAATGCAAGTTAACCTAAATCTTCATGACAAGGAATTCATACCAATTATAAAGAGTGTAATTCCTGTCGGTTGGGTTTTTGTCTGAGTAATAGCATAAAGCCTTTATAAGTTAGCCTACTGGATTCCACACTAACTAGACAAAATGTGTCAGGTCAGGTTTTTAGGTAATGTATGACCAGCCTCCATGCCTCGGGATAAGTACGTGCAGGTGTGTTTAGAGAAACGCTTACCACATACTCCATTGGAAAACGCTCTTTTGTGTGTCAGTTTTCCTTAAAAGTGCATGTAAACGTATATTAGCGCACGCACGCACACACACACACACACACACACACACACACACAAAGGAAAAAAAAAACATGACATCAGCAAAGCCACCAATTACAGCAAGCCTTTGATTAGCATGAGGTCCAAAATCATCCAAAAGAAAAAAAATTATAATTTTTTTGGCACAAAAACATTTTTGGCTTAGGTACGCATTTATTCACGTATGATTCAGAGGATTATGACAAAAGACTTTCTAAATTAGTGAGCTTTCCTCATAGCACCTGGGAAAAAAAAAACACATCACAACTCCATCTGGCTCCAGCTGATAGTTTGATTGCGTGTGCATGCATGTGCGTTCAAGATTTAAAATACACCCCGAAAAAGAGAAAGGCACATTAAAGAATGTCTGTGTCTGTGTCTGTGGTCGTGCTCAGACAAACCGTGGAATGAAAGGAATGACCAGTCAGGACGGGTAATGGGTATGTATGCCGGAGCTCGCCGGAGCGGTGACAGAGCGCGCGCGTGTTCCAGCCTGCTGGGAGTTGATCAGAGCAGGTAACATTCTTGGAACAGCCACCCAGAATAGAATTGTTCCTGTGGTCAGTAACCAATAGCAACTCCTCTGGAACATTTTGTATTACTTTGGTAACAATGTGTTCTTTTCTTATCGCTGATGCTACTCTGCAGTGTGCGCTGATCTCAAAAAGCGTTGTGGGTGCACTTCGAACCCACATTCACACTTTAGCAGATGTGAAGATGTGGGCAGAGGATGAAAGGTACACGGACTCGTCTAACTGAAATTAAAATGCCCGTCTAATACACGTTTTGTACGCTAATTAAAATGCTTAAGTTATTACACTGTATTATATCTGCATATTCTGTAATTAGTACAGGATTAGTAGCATAGAGGCTTCTGGTCACAATTAGCATCTTATTTTTAGAAAAGAACTACCCACTCATAATAACAAAAAAAAAAAAATACATCGGCTGATCACAGTTTGCTTTTTTTATTTATTTATATACCTAACCAGGTGCGACATGAGAAAATTCCAGTAAATGAGCAAACTGAGGGAAAGCACTGTTAGCTAAATATATAGCCTAATTTGAAAATCTGAAAGTAAACTAAAATATATTTTCCTTATTTTAAAACTAAATAAAAAATGGCTATAAATTCATTTTAATTTCATGAATATGTAAGCAAAAGGTTCCATCATTTTTTTTTTTCTCAATTAAAAATTGTGTTACTTGTACCACTGTGTGCATACTAGAAATGTAACAATATGAAAATGTATCATCACAAATATAGTGACCAAAATTATCACGGGTATTATTAAAAGGTGCTTGAAATGTTAAAAACTCGTCGCCATGACAACCACGCCACCGAATTGTTCAAAACCGCTGGAATCGAATATGGTTTTAATGATACTTAAAACATGAAATGATAACACTAACCGTATGGAATTATCTGGTAATCTTTACATCCCCAGAATCTTTATTGTAATGCAATGCAAACAATGACAAAGTTTCAGTCATTAAAACAATGAATAACTTGCAGTCGTACGCCTAAACTGCCAAAGAGCAAAATATATTGTACTGCCGCTTTAAACATAAAAAAAAGACACTAGATAACTTGTGTGATAATGACAGACAACCTTGAAGAATTACATCAGCTAATCAACTGAAAAATCAAACCCGTCTTAGAGTGAAAAACAAAACGAAACAAAATGTTTTGAAAGGACAAGCTATTAATAAAACCAATTCTAAACTCTATAACAACCTTGCAGTAACAAGCAACGTGTCCTGGCCGTCCCACAGGTACACAGCTCTGTATCAGCCCGAGGTGGACTGTTGACATTAGTGGAAGGTGTGCGTGTTTGCACTTCTCTTTATGGGAGCAGACAGAGGCCCAACATAGCCTGCCTTTTTTTTTTCTGCACGTCCCATAATAACAGGGTTGCCCACAAGACTGAGCTGAGCTGAGCCGAACTGAACTGCGCTGCAGTGCAGTGCAATGTTTCAGACACACGGCCCATACATGCTCCTGAAACCACAAATCTTAGCCAGAAATGATTAAGTCAAGGCCTGAAGACGCAAGTAACATCTCTATGTCAATCTGACACGCAGCCGTTTACATACAGACAGGACCTGTCCTTTCACCCAGGTGTGACCTCTGCAGGAGAATGAGGAGTCTTCTTGGGAAGCTAGTACGAATCACGATAGAAATATAACTAAAAACCAGCAAGCTTTTAAGTGAGGAAGGAAAACAACATAAAAGGCACTGAGAAACGTTTACATGTGGTTTCATATTGGTCTTTCAATATCTTTGATTCTCTCAGGCATGCACACTGTATAAAAAAAACTCTACCTTAAAAACTCTACTATGCACTGCAACAGCAACTGCTTTAGCAACATATCACAACTATTAGCGAAACCAGAAAAAACACGCAATAGTCCCCCGATTGTCACCAACGCGATCGCCAAGATTAGTACTGCGCCTTTAACAAATCAAATACCCGACATCAAGATTCGATAGCATGAACGGTGCTAATCTGTCGCTGGCTTTCCTGAGTGGACATTAGCTTAGCATTCACTCAAAAGTGTTAGCTTTCTATTTTAGGTTTCTCCCTCCTTCTCGGTTTTCAAACTTCTACCGCAGTCCATCCAGCTAAAATACACAGTGCCCGCATCCTCCAACAGCAATTTCCACTTTCTCTTCCTGTCTCGCCAGCAAAAAATACATCTCAAAATAAAAAACAACTTACTTTTTGGGATTTAATTCACTAAATCTATTACCTGCCATCTTCTATACACTAGTCATGCACTTGGAGTGACTACAACTCGATCAAAACTACTGTAAAAAGATCGTATTTTAAATTACTATTACAATTTAAAATAACTACTTCCTTCAGCAGCCATTACTGCAGTCTCACGAACCTTTAAAAATCACTTAAATGATTCAGCACTTTAAAAAAAACATTTCTTATATTAATATCCAAAACAACTGTGCTGCTTAATATTTTGACTAACACTGTAAAGCACTTTTCTTTCAGGATTCTTTGACAAATAGCATTTAGTTGATATATAAACCTTTTTCACTTTATAAATGGCACATTCTGGTCAGTTTGAAGCGTGTTTGCTAAACAAATCTGTTCATTTCTAGACCTTTTATCTCCGTCCGTACAAAAGTTTTTCCCAAAACTCTTTACCTTTCATTAAAAATATGTAAATTCTGAGCGACCAATGTGTTTACGGTTAATAAAAACTTAAAAGTGCCAAATTATATTTTACTTATAACTACAAGCAGAAGTAATGTGTCACTACAATAAAACTAATGTGGGATTGACCTTAGACCAACCACATGCTAAAACGAGGCAACAAAACACAGACTGATTTCACAAAGTAGGTCAAAGTCTCCAGCATTTTAACTCATAACCATCCCTGGATCCTTGTCAAAATCTCAACTAGGGAAAACATTTGCGAGCTTGCATTTCCAAATGCCTAGGCGTCAGGGACACAAGTGCAGGATTTGAGAAACAGCTTGCGTGTCTCTCGCAGTGGGTATGCCATGTGTGGGTTTACTCAGAGCGAGACCATTTGGACAAAAGGCCATAGCATCCTAGGAGGTAAAAAAAGTTCACAGGAACAGCAAACAGGAAGTGTCTTAGAGAAGATTCCACCGCTGGAAGAGGTCAGAGGTCAAGCAACACTCCTAAAACTAAATGACTGACTTTTAAAGTGACAGTTCACATAAAAATGAACAGCGTCATCATTTACTCATCCTCACGTTATTTTGAGGCGCCATTGTTTTCATAAAATATTTGACACCTGTGTCAGAGGGGAAGATTATCAGTGAGCCTGTTCATCCCATAAAGCAATTGTAGGGCTTTAGAAAATGTATTAATAAAGCATTTTTGTTTCTTTTTAGAAGTTGTATAAATCACCAGGCTGGAATTATATGAGTGTGTAAATGATGACAAACTCGTAATTTCTGAGTGAAATACTCTTAAAGTAAGGGATTTAGAGGCCTGCACAGATGATTTTCACTTTCTAAAGCAACATTTCTGGTGACATTTTTATGCAAATGGGGATAGGGGATTTTGCATAAACTAAAAATCATGGAATCAAAAGTTCTGGATGAAAAGAACAAGGTGCAAATTAAATTTCCAAAATGTAAAAAAAAAAAAAAAAAAAAAAAAATCGCGTATATAAACACACATATTTGAAGTGGATGAATTCTGTCCATAAACTTTGATGATAATAATTTACCAAATAGATGTGCATATATATAATACAAGATGTGCATAAAAAAAGAATAGGAATACACAACATATCAGTATTCTATTATTTAATGACCACTTTTAAGCTACTCTTTGTGTATATGCTTGTGTTTGATTTAACATGGTCAGAATTGAACAGGAAATGCCCCCTCCCTATTTTATGGGTACAAGACAACCAATCAAGTGGTTAGAAAGAGAGGAAGAGAGTAAAACAAAAGACAATGCATGATGCATGCGGTCTGTGTGTAATAAAGGCATGACATTTTAACTCCACGCCATATGTAGAGCACAATATTTTTTGACTATAGCTCTGCAACGTCCATGTGGCTTCACTATCTGACCACGCTTTTCTACGTGCAGCTGAACTACTCGTTTGTTGCAAACCTAACCAACATCCTGTTGACTCAAGAGTTAACCATCTATATGTAACTTGCTTCTAGTTGTTCTAGCACCGGCCAAAGATCTCACCCAAAGTCTGCACAAAGAATCTTTAAGGATGACAACATTCAGGCTGGGGACGAAGCTGCCGCCTTCAGTGGTGAGGAGCGCTTCAGATATGCCACAGCTGAATCTGAAACCCATGGAAAAACCCATCTGACGTTCTGCCGGGGTAAAGGACTAGATGTGGAAACTGACCAGACAAACTATATTTCTCTGTTGCCTAGCAAACTTATGCGCCATCTGGGCTGTCAAAAAATACAAACTACTCAGTGGGACGTTCTGATAGCGCAGAAACACGATATCCTGTCCAGCGCTCCTCGGAGACTAGATGGGAAGTTTGGGACAGCAGCTTAAAGTGGCGTGTTTCTAAACTTGATATAAATGAGAGGAAGCCAGAGAGCGGAAAACATCGCTAACGTCACCAAAAACCAAACACGTATCTGGTGTTAATTATGAAATACACGCGGAAGGAACTGCTCATTAATCCATTCTGACATAAATCAGCCATGATTGCAATTCACTGGACGAACATCATTCGATATGCAATTATTATCACAAAAGCAAAATCGTTTGAAATACTTCTTCCGACTGACGTTTTTAAAATGGAAGAAGTCTGGAAGATGCCTCAAATGGGACAACATAAGAGTCTACTCTGTTTTGACAGGTTCAGAAGCCTGTCTGACGCCTCAGACAGATCGATACACCTCAGAAACAAAAATGTCTGTTCTGAGCGCTCGATTTTTCATCCGAGATTGAGCAGGTGTGCGTCACGGTGATATCAGGCTGTCTCAAAGAGTCGATTTAGCTGTAATATTTTCCACTGTCGGTCTGTTCGCCTTACTTCTAATCGGGTGAAACTGTGAGCTATCTAGAGCTTCCTTCTCCGGCTAGTGTCATCTGCAGGGAACCTGATAACATATCTACTTAGAAGAAAAGAGAAAAAGAGAGAGTTACAATAAAGCAAGCCCGTCAGCTCGTCATAAATCCTGTTTGGCTTTGTCATGGTGCTACAATCAATCATTTTTCTACTAAGATAACGATCAAAGAAGGAAGAAAACACAATCAACTAGTTCGGATTTTGAAGTAATTGACCTTCTCGTTCGTGAATTACAAGTTAAATCTCAACTCTCCCACGGCTTCTATCGATTAGACCCTATAAAGCCAAATCAAGACGCAAAGAGCTCTTGGACACGACACAAAATATGATGGAAAGAGACCAGTTGGCTCGGATTTACTCATGTAATATGAAAGAGAGTCCATCAAGAATGGCTCCTCTTAAACAATTCCATCAGCAGCAAAACTACTGACTCAGTTTCCTGAGACAGACATCACAGGCATTGTTTCATAAATGACTGTACAATCTAGAGATTGTGTACAGTTCTGGGGTTTAATGTCACTGCCAGACGTCTGAATCTGATAGGAACACATAGCCTCGTCCCTCGTGTTGGACCGAGTTGCTCCAAATGTCTGTGACAGCTGCTCAGGCAGCAGATAAGAGCTCACGCTGGTGTAGGATTCGCAGCTGGCGAGATCAGTCCGTGATAAATGGCCCTAATGTTGAGGACAACTGCTTTTCACAACAAGAAGAGATTATTTACATCTGCACTGCTGTAACAATATAACATAATAGAGACAGACTGATAATCGGCTTGATAAACGTTTCTATAAATAAATCACACTTAAATTGTTAATTGGTTCTTTAACATTTGGAATCAGCTTAATTTTGCATAACAATAAACAATACGTTTTTAAGATTAATATCAGATCTAACAATAATGAAACGATCTGCTGAGTCACTATACGAATTTGACAATCTAAAAGTCAGCAACACTTCATATAATATTATTATTATTATTAATAATTCCCTTTTTAATGCCATGCCAGCATCAAGGATATTTTCATGGCAATCTCAGAATACATTACACAGGTATACAATTAACAAAAAGTTATAAAAGACTTTTCAAATCTACTAGACAAAAAAAAAACAAAAAAAAAAAAACATCCAAGTGAAAGATTTTAAAATAACAAGACTACACAAAAATGTAAGGTTTTATTATTACTTATAATTATTTAATATAAATAGTACATTTAGAAATTAGTTGTTATAATTACTATTATCAATTGTTATTATTTTATCACTATTATTAATGAAATATTTATGATCTGTTTTATGTTTTTTAGCTGTTGCAGTCAACTTATTATTAATACTGTGTCGAAAAGCAGTATTGACGATATAATTTGTTCCTAAATGCGAGTTATTTTACACGTTTAAGTCATCAAAAAGCATAATATCGGTCGCTTTCTATACCATAAGACGCGTAAAGGCGAATGATAAGTACTTGCTCACACTTTGTTTCATGGAAAGATAAGACTTACACCGCCTTGAAAAATGACAATGAATCTCGATTCCTGGAGAACTCTCGTGGTCTTTACAGTACGCACGCTGGGTAATAATGAGACAAAATGTTGCTCTACACCAAAAAAAAAAAAATGTCAGCACAGGCCATAGATCGGACGACGTTTAAACAAAAGTAAACAGTCAAGTCTAACTCAAAACCAGAAAGTACGTAACAAGTTGAAAATGCTCGATTTCCCCAGACACACGCATCCGAGCACGTTCCAGCACGGAGCAGCATGGATTCCCGTCCCGGAGCGTTCAGTCACGACTGTGGTCAACTTCTGCCTGAACTTACCCGCTCGCTTCCTCTCCTCTCGGCCCCTCGATTCCGGTCCTGCTCTCCTCAACGCTGTTCAAGTCGGCTGCTGAAAATATCACATTTGAGTAACAAAAGACGGTCCAGACACCAAATAAAGCACTGGTCTCGCCAGGCTCGTTTACACGTCGAGTACGAGTACTGTCATGAAACTTTTCTTTTCGGCTCTGCCTTCCTTTCCTCCCCCAGTCTACCCCCCCTCTTCCACGGGCCAAAAAAAAAGTCGCACTTCCGCGATCGGATGGCTGCTTGTATCATGTGGTTTGGCGTCCACGAGAGCGCCCGCACCTGGTTCTCTCAGCGCGCGCCCTTGACCCGCTTTTCTTTTCTTTTTTTTATGCGATTCACAGTCGAACAAGAGACGCGTTTTCCTTAAACAGGAATTATGAACTCATTCATGGACTTTCCCGGGCGTTTGTGGCCTTTATTGACAAGGAAACTATTCGAAACGATTACTTTCCTAAAACAAATACATGTAGCCAATAACAGGCCGTTTTAATCGCGGTTTACAATAGCGTGAAGCAACTTTAAAACTGTTTTCTTTTGTATTTAAAATTAAATAGTTTTATATTTCATGCCGACGTGCAAACCCCAGATAATTTGTTCAGAATTAAAAAATTGGCCTCATGACTTCTTGAGATTTATTGTGAGGAACAAAAAGAAACATTTTAAGGAATGTCCATTTTGTTTGTTTTGCATGTTATGACAAGAAATTGTGACAAAATATGTTTCCCTAAATATGTAAACATAAGTAGCATGGGTATATTTGTAGCAATAGCCAACAATAGACTGCATGGGTTAAAATTATAGATTTTTTATGCCAAAAAGCGTATTAAGTAAAGCTCATGTTACATGTAGCTGCATAATTGTAGTTGTATCTCGCCACAAATACATCAATGGAAAACGTATTTATTCAGCTTTCAGATGTATAATATGACAAACCTCAAAATAGTTATAAATAATGTGTCGTATTATTGGTCCATAGGCCTGATTGAATTTGAATGAGGCATTTCACTCACATTTAACCCATTTCATTGGTTAAAACTATTGAATATATGGAATATATAAGCATATTTTGGGTTTTCAATCTGAGAAATATTCTCAGCAGCACTTTTTTTTACTTCCAAGAACTGAAACTGAATTAACTAGGTCAGTGGTCTTCAGGGATGTGCATGTGCAGCACTACTGAAGGTGTCTGCCCTGTGTTGCGCAATAAATAAATTCAATATGCGCTAAATACAAAAATACAGTAGGCTATTTAAACACTGATAAAGTTTAGCAAATGTAGATTAAAATTGTAAATCTGTTAATTTAGCCTTACTTAGAACTAGGAAACTAGGGTGTGTTAGTTACTAGGAAATGCATATAACGCTCAAATGCTAATTTTGGAATCAACTCGATTTAACAAATTATATTAAGCATCGTTTCTGTGTGTTAAGAAATAGTTGATATGAATCATTCAAAGAGTCATAGCGTGAAAAAAGTCGCCCTCGAGTCACCATCTAGCGATATAACCTGTAGAAAGGGCCACTAAAGAAATCAATGATTGAATGTGTTCAACCATTTCAAAAGATTTGAATCACTAAGATGAATCATCATAACTCGAAGCGTTCGAAACACCACGCGCTGGTGACGCCTGCTGGTCAAAACTGAGCAAATGCAAAGAAAACTCGACCCAAACATGCATTAAAACAATTTTACATGCCAAATGCAAATGTTTTAGTTTAATAGCTTTATTGATGCACTTAACAAATCACACGATAGCGTTACATATGAAGTGCTTATGATATATGCGCATTTATTAAATTGGCTTGTTCTGTTTGTTTTATGGCGAGCTTGGTCAATAAAAGTCTATTAAGCAAAACTCTTCCTTTTTATTATACAGACGTGACACTGAAGACTGCATGCATCACGGCGAAACAATGAAGTTCCGAAACGTTTATCAAGGAAGACTCGTTTATTGACACCACGTGAGTTTGATACACGTTCCAGATCGCTGGTTCTAAAGGTTCGAGAAACGGCGTTTCGAATGCGCCCATCACCAGGGAAACCGCGGTTCGAATCGGCCAGGTTCTCTTCCGGGATTGAGTTGAGGGCTACGAACTGAACGGCTGTATTCACAAAACAGAAGAAAGTGCACGCAAACTTTACTAGCCTCTCGTGGCGGTGGATTTTTCAAAATGGTGCGCGTGTGTGCTTATCCTGGATGCTTCAACCAAGAGAAATCCGTGCGACTCCGTCAGTGGGCATCAATGCAAGTGCAAAGTTTGACTTTTCACACGTTGCCCCTGCACGATCCAGAAAGATTGAAAGTGTGGCTGGTCGCCCTTCGTCGAGAAACCGGATCACCAATCCAGTCTATCCGTGGATTGAGGGTGTGCAGCGAACATTTTTCACCATCCGATTTCAGTGTAGTCAAAGGAAATAAAAGACGCTTGAATGCGAAAGCTGTACCTAAACTGTTTGTGCAGCAAATAACCGAGGTAGGTGTGGAATACAAATTTACATTAGTCACATGATTTCATATGGAGGTGATAAGGATCTCAGGAGGCGTTAAAGGTAAAAAAAGTTACAGAGATGTAACTATCACGGATTTCTAGCAGCACTGCTGTGTATTTGGTGCACATAGACTTCATAGTAAACATATTACACATAGCGTACTATTAAAATTACACTTTAAAAAGCACATTTAAATATCTAATATTTGTGTGTCAAAGCTGCAAAGTGTAAAAGAAAAAAAAAGATTTTACATACAAATCGTTTAGCAATTGTATAAAGAGATCATTTACATAGAATCAACCTATACATTTTGTAAAGGATGTCTACAAAAAAATCTGCTTTTACTTCCCGGGGAAGTTCCCGCCCCCTTTGCTCTGATTGGTTAGTTTATCAAGGAAGTAATGGAACGTCTCGCATCGATTGGTCAAAGAGAAGTCACCTGACAGGAGGAGCGCAACCAAGTATTCATACTGATGTGTTACTGGTGTAGTTAGTTTTTGTCCTGTAGTAAATAATTACAAGTCCAACAGGGCTTTTAAAAAGTAGCATACATATTCTGTATTATATATGCGTTTGCGTAAGCTGGTATCACTGCTTATATAACGTTGGCTTCCACGGCACAAGCATACGGAGCATTTGGGACTTTGTTCGTGTGACCGTGACGGTACCTTGAGATGAGGTGAATGTACAGTTTGACCAGATGTAAGTTAATGTAGTCATTTGCCTGACTCGTTCTTGAATGAGATTAGTGATTCATTGAAGAACATTTAGTTTGCCAAGAAACCCAGACTAAACCCAGGAATCAGTTTCGTGCCTTCAAGGTAAGGGAAACAAACTATTTTGTCAACAACTTAAACAACGTGTGTTTCTACTTAGGATAAACTAGACAAGTATCCAGCTTATTTGTTAGAACAGATCAGATCATTAAAGATGGATAATTATGCAGCTATAAGAATGTTATTAAATCGTGTACTGGGTGTACTTTAGTTTATTTTTAAACCATCTTAGTAAGCTATTTTAGAAGAGCTGTTTTCAAGACTTATAACTTGGTAATAATAATAATGTTGACTTTTAATAATTAATATATGATCTTGCTTGCTTGTAGTGATGCACAATTTGTTAATTTTTTGTGATGTCTATAGAATATAACAATGCTAATACAATCTCAGTGTTTTGAAACTGCCTGCGTATATTCACTTCTCATTTAATTGATAGATTTAAAAGCCAAATAGAGACTAGTTTTGTTGCTCAGATTTTTGTGCTTGTTCCCAACAGACCCTCTCCATCTTTCTCTTCCTTTTTCTTTCTTTGCCTTTCTCCTGTGTCATCATTTTCGGCTGAATGCAGCAGGCTTTGCCTCGGATTAGCAGAGTAGCTAAGAGGGTTCAGCGAATTGGAGCCCAAATCATCCCAATGGCTCAGAACTGCAATGCGTCCTCCACGCAGAAAGACAGTGCTGTCACGGCAGCTATTCTCATCATAGGAGACGAGATCCTGAAGGTAATATGCAGTAACTGTTGATTTGTAGTCACAGTTAACAATTTATCTTGTATATGTTGTTATTTTATTGATCTTTGAGGCCTCAACAAGGATTATTCGTACACCTGTTTTCCAGTCCTTTACACATGCAGGGAGATTTCCACTTTTGACGCAGTTAATGATGTCTTCATTTAGAAAGCAATATTTTAAGAACTTTTGGTTTGTGTTGCAGGGTCACACCGTTGACACCAACAGTGCCTTCTTGTGTCGCAGACTTCGAAAGCTTGGCATCACCGTTGAGCGGATCACCGTAGTGCCCGACGTCCAGGAAGTCATTGCTAAAGAAGTGGCACAGCTTTCCTCCTCCGTTACTCACCTCATCACATCCGGTGGCATCGGTCCCACCCACGACGATGTCACTTTCGAGAGTGTGGCTATGGCATTTGGCGAAGGTCTGCATGCTCACCCCGAACTGTCAAAGCTAGTAGAGGGTTTCTTCGGCCCGGTCACTACAAACAGTGCCCAAATGAAGCTCGCCATGGTTCCCGCTTCTGCCAAACTCAATTTTGGCATAGACCCTCAGACAGGCCAGCAAAATCGATTCCCGCTAGTCAGTGTCCACAATGTGTACATATTTCCCGGCATCCCCTCTCTGCTGGAAAAGACTTTCAATGGCCTTACCCATCTGTTTTCAGGTTCTGGTACCACCTTTCACACCCATGAGGTGTTTGTGAATGCGGACGAGACCGATATCGCCCTGTGTCTAACAAAACTGCAGGCAGGTTGGGGCAAGCGTGTCTCTCTGGGCTCTTACCCAGACTGGCTTAGTAATTATCATCGTGTCCGATTGGTTTTGGACTCTGACAGTGCGGAAGAGGTGGAAAGAGCAAGAACCCAACTGATAAAAGAGCTGCCTGAAGGATCTGTGGTTCCCCTTGTCACGGACCCGGTGTCAGTCGCAGCTGAAGAGGTCTACATGCTCTCGAAAAGCGGTGAGCTTCTTTTTTAACACACATTAACGCTGTTGTAGGTGTCAACTACATGTTCTTGATCAGTTTAAATCAGTTAAGAGTACCTTGTTAAACATGTATACCAAATATCTCACAGAGACAGTGCTGGGGAAGAAAGTAGCTGCAGCATTGGGGACCATTGAGATGGCGCTGGATAAATACTCGACTAATGAAATCTGTGTCGGCTTTAATGGTGGCAAAGACTGCACTGCTCTGCTGCATTTATATTATGCTGCTCTGAAACGGTAAGAAAGACTAAAGTAAAGACGAGGTCTTGACAAAATTGAATTATAGATGGCCAGATTTTTCATAGTGTCCACTATTTTTATTTTTAATCATTAGATGCCCCCACCCCCCACCCCCACTTAAAGGTGTAGTTCACCCTAAAAATGAAAATTCTGTACCCTCTAGTTATTGCAATTTCTTTTTTCTCTTGAAGACTACAGAAAGTTGGTAAACAGTTCCATTGACTTTTATAGTGTGAAGTAAAATAATGGAACAATCAGCTACTGTCAACATAACAGTGTTATTAATAAACATTAACACGTTTAATGTTTTTAAGATATAAAAATTTGTGCCATTTTTTGGGACATTATTTAGAAATGCTGTTTAATTTGATTGATTTGATGTATCTAAATCTCTCTGTCTCTCTGTCTCTGTCTCTCTCTCTCTCAGGCGATATCCAGATAGTAGAGACAGATTGAAAGCTCTTTACATTCGAGTTATCTCTCCTTTTCCAGAAATGGAGAGGTTTTTGCAGGATACAATCAAAAGGTAAGACGTACCATAAAAGTAGGTACAGCAATGATTTAAAGCAGGAGATAACAAAAATCTGGAATGGTTTCTTTTCCTCCTGAGTAGGTAAATCACAGACTGGATCCTCTGGCATTTTGCCCAGAACTTACTTGCATCAGAAACCGGCATATGTAAACATGCTATTTAGTCATGTCTTATTAAGACAATTATTTTGACAGCATTGCTGAATTGTGAAGTTTTCCAGGCAGGCTTTGAGCACTTTTACAACTGTTACACTAATGTTAGAATCAGCGGCCCTGCTTGTTTACCCGCATGCAATATGGGATCTGGCACCAGTTACTAAGTGAAACGTCTTAACCAAATTACTTGAGTGAGACTTTCAAGGGAGATGTGCCATCTGTAAGCCGTAACAGCCTCTGACAAACCAGCTGCAGCCTGTTCCTCAACCGTGATTAGCTGAACATGGATCCAGGCTTCATTAATTCACCAGTGACCATCAAAGCTCCATAGGTCTAATTATTTGGCATTTCTTCCTCTCTCTTCTATAGATATGACCTGGAGCTGTTCTCAGTGGAAGGCAGTATTCGGCAGGCTCTGCATGAGGTCCGGGAACGGAGGCCAGATTTACATGCGGTTCTGATGGGAACGAGACGGACAGACCCTTACTCACACACACTGACACCCCTCTGTCCCACAGACCCCGGCTGGCCTGAATACATGAGGGTCAACCCACTGCTGGTGAGGGGGAAAGAATATGTGCTGCTTTATATTTTGTTACATTTACTTTATTGAGTCTGAACGATATATATATAATCTTTTCCACTTTGCAAGTTAAGGCACAAAATAAACATGAATGAACATCAGATGGTATGCTGAAAGAAATAGATACAAGTTACTGGAATGTATCACGTTGCTCAATCACTAGTTATAAGTTTCATTCAGATTGAAAGTGTTCAAATTGATGAATCTGACCATAGTGTTTGCTTGAGTGATATATTGAGTGATTGGGTTTCTGTTTATGTGTGTTTTGGTTTTCTTACATGCGCACACTAACTGCAAACTTAATATTTAATAACCACCGCCTGCTGCCATCAGCTCTCATGTCTTACACAAACATTAGCACAATGTAACGGGTATATACTGACAAAAACTAGCGCGTTTTTTTTTTTTAAAAAAGGTGTCTCCACAGCCAGTTCTGCCCTGCGAGCGCGACATCTGACGTTCCCAGTGCTGTCAGAAAGGATGCATGATTTCAGCCCGAAAGTTTGCGCAAACCCGCCCCAAAACTTTTACCTGTCTAAATAATATTATAGAATGCAATTCAAGCTTTATTACGTTCTATTTTGATCTCCTTAAAACAAAATAGTGATGACAAAATAATTGTAGATACATTTCCCATATCACATGAGGGGAAAATACATTAAAGAGATTTAAAATGCAAGCTGGCAGACGCTGGCAGAACGGCAAACAATACCTTCGGAAAAAAAATGCATAATTTTCAATATCACTCAGAATAAAAAAAAAAAAAAAAAAAAAAAGTTCAGAAACGAGTTTGACTGTTTGGATTTTTAAATATGAACATAATTCGTCTGTTAATATGATTATAGTTTGTTATGAGACAAAAACTCAACATACAGTTGCTTATTGTGTATTAATTTCATCAGACGATGTCACGACTATAAATCAGGATTTAAGGAGTACAGTGACAGTGATTCCCATCTAGTATTAATGGGTCCTATTTACTATTTATATTTGTTTTATGTATGACAATAGACAAAAATAATAATGTGAACACGCTTTATTGGGCGTTCAGCCGTATTATAGTATGCGACAGTTCATAACATCTGAAGTGCCAAAACACATTTTTTTAAAGGGATCCCTGTACAGTTGACAGCAAATTGTGAAATCTGTCAGTATCCAGCCCTAATATTATTTTTATTAACTTCGTTCTAAATTTTATTGAAGATTTAATACTATAATTGTTACATATACATACATATGCATATATGTGTGTGCACACAGCCTATATAAGCACAGAGACAGACAAAAAAACAAAAAACGTAAAGGTTTTCACCCATCTTCCCACCTTTCCTGTAGTGTCTAAACTGACTCCACAGTCAGTAAATCACTGTCACGTCTCCCACTCACTCTCATGTAAGCTGGCAGCAGAAACAGCCAAGAGATGGTGAATGATGATGAATGAGGCTCTCCAAGATCATTACACAGCAACTCCATCATCCCAATCAGCGGCGCTTATGTAAAAGACACGGCAGTACAGCATGTTCTCAGAATTACAAATGACCCCGGATCTATGTTACTTCTGAATGTTTGTTTCATATTCACCATCTCTTTCCCTTTCTGTAGGAATGGACATATCATGACATCTGGTCTTTCCTCAGGACTTTATACGTGCCCTACTGCATTCTGTATGACAAAGGGTGAGGTGCTACTCTTCGCAACCATTCTCACTTGTTAAATTAGACTATTCGTCATGATTTGCTTACGCTTTTAACTTTCTTCCTCATAGATACACTTCTTTAGGCAGTATGGATAACACATGCAGGAATCCATCTCTTAAAGTGGTGGACGAGAGAGGTGTGACTCGATACAAAGCTGCCTACATGCTGGAAAATGAGGAGGAGGAACGCAACTCAAGGGCATGACTGACTTCTCAGACATCTTAATCTTCTTTTTTTTTTATGAAGAAGTAGCAAGTGATAAAACCTGCAGCTGAGGACATTTTGAAGAAGGAACTGAATCTGAAACATCAGAAACATGTTGAATAAAATCTGTACTACTGGAGTGTCTGACTAAACGTGGGTGCTGAAAAGTGAGAAATGTCACTGTATGCTGTTTTTAGGATTTATAATAAAACGGTATCAGAGGCTCTTGTCATTTTCCATATCAGTTTTGGACATATTGATGTAAACCATCGCGACTCGGCGGCAACTTCCAAGTTTTTAAGCTAGTTTTAAGTGACTTGTAATTTACGTATTGCTTCAGTTCATGCAAACAAGCATGAGAATCTCAAGAACTGTACTTGTGTTGATGTCTGGGGAGCAGTGTATAATATAATATAATATAATATAACGTGAGACCACATTATCTTCACGTTATCTTCGTTCACTGACACCCAGCGCCCCGGTTAAAGAAAAACGCAATGGCGGTTTCCGGCCTCACGGGTGCGATGTAGTCACGTCGTACATTTACATTACAATAAATGACTCCACATCCAAGCTAGATTTAATCCAACGCTATCGATCTCCCTCCTCTGGAAATCAGTCAGCGGTCTGTCGACGCGAATCGATGCGGTGTAGCTATTCTAATAAAGCGACTCGCTTACGGGCGCGCGGCCGGTTACTAACACCGATTACCCGCAGCAACATCATCTTTATTATTCAGACAATTACCCTTTTGTAATGTATGTTATTCTTAGCTTTTATTGATAAGAATAGTTATACGATAATGGTTAGACATAGCATCGGCCAATGTGTAATCACTGGAAATGAAAAGAACGATCTGCACCAAAGCCCGCACAAGATGGGTGAAGGTGAAGTGTACCCCTGGCCTGGGGTAAGAGAGGCGAAGACCCCCAGGGACATCTTGCCCCCAAATATTAGGTCGCGTGAAAGTGTTAAAGATAATAAATTGGGTTACCTTAAGTTCAGGATGTAGTTTTGAGTAGAAAGTAGTAGGTTTAGAGGTTATGATGGGCTGTTAAAGACTAAAGACATGAAATAGATAAATTAACTTTTAATATCAGAGAAATTAGATGGAGGAAGAAAAAAAAAAATCTATAGTTTACATATAAGATATCATTGGGGGAAAAAGTTTATATATATATATATATATATATATATATATATATATATATATATATATATATATATATATATATATATATATATATATATATTTGTAAAAAATACTATTTAGCAGATATTATATTGAATTAATATAATTTAAAATATATGTCAAATGTCTGCTCAAACAATTGCTCAGTTACAACTGTCATATATCTATAATGATAACATTCTTCAGATCTTATAAACAGGCAAGTCAAAGTGAAGTAATCAATGTTAATGTTATACTTTGTTCTTATTCTGAATCAAAATGATATTCTCTCTATCTGTTTGTTTTTATTATTGTATTACAGGAATAGCTACATCTCTTAGGAGTGGGTGTCCATAAAAAATGATGAAAAAGTACATCTTTTCACTTTATTGAGGTCATATTTTCGAACTGTTAAATATTTCAGTCATGCTTCACCCATTCAGCATGACTCATGTAACTTATTAAGGAGTGGCAACTTATTTTCTACGATACTCATATCATATGAAAGGCTGAATCGTCACTCGCTCTTGTCATCAATTGACAGTACAGCATCATAGAAATATACTTCAAAATAAATTGGGTTTCTCACAACCACTTAACATCAGAAAGGTGAGTTTGATATGTTTTGCTTTATATTGTGTGTATCGTGTACATAGGCTGTAGAAAGAGATATCATACTCAGTTTAAATAAGAGCAGTATTTGACTGTTCAGTAAAACTTTGTGGGTAATTTTAACAGCCTACTGAATCTGTAATAGACTTATTACTCTATATGAAGGAAATAAAAGGAATGTCATCGGAGCATGTTTTACAAGTAAAATGTCGTTTGATTCAATGATACTTGCAGTTTTTAATTGTTTGTTATAATAGGAATGTTATAATAGTTATTGTTGTAATAAATAGTCTAAGAGTATATATATATATATATATATATATATATATATATATATATATATATATATATAAATCATATTTTTCACACAATTTGGCAAATACATGTATTAGACAATACCTAGGTAACATGATTATGTATGTACTTATGATTTATTATATATGATTTATTGATACAATTTATTCTAACTGTAATCTTTTTTTTTAGAGACTATGGCTGGAATTTTAAAACTCATCACATGGAACACTTGTGGAATCAGAGACACCGCTGATGTAGAACAGAAAAAAAACAAGATTGGCCAAAGATTGAATGAACTACAAGCATCTGTTGCATTTCTTCAAGAGACACATATAGGTGTCAATGATGTTAGCCACGTTAAAGACTTCGGTGGTTGGAAATCATTTTTTAGTGTTCATCATCCACGCAGTAAAGGTGTTGCAATACTGATAAAAAATAAATTGCCTTTTGAGCATATAAAACATGATATGGATCCCACGGGCAGCTACATTGTACTCATCTGCAGATTGTACGGTAAATGCTTCACTCTAGTGAATGTATATAACCATGCAAAAGATCACAAAGTTTTGCACTGTCTTTCTGAGTATCTGTATCAGACCGCCAGAGGTGTCCTGATAGTTGCAGGGGATTTCAATACGGTTCTAAACACAGATCTTGACCGGGAATATCCAACTGGACATGCAGAGCCCCTCAGACCATATCTGGAGGAATTCATCTCGTCTTTAATGCTCGTAGACGTCTGGGGACTTAAGAATTGTTGTAAGAGAGATTCATTTACTCGTCTTCCGTGGAAACCTTCCAAACAAAGAAAGCGAAAAAAGAAGATGGGTGCATCAAGACTAGACATGGTTTTCATGCAACGATATAACGTGTGGCTTGCTGAGAGATGTGAAATCGGCCAAGTTCAAAGGGATATTTCCGATCACCTCCCTGTAGTTCTGAGTCTGTGTTTGTCGGAGTATCATACAGTTCTCTCAAAAGACCAGGTAGCTTGTTCTAGCCTCAAAGATACGGTCTTCCGAAAGAGGCTTTATGAGAGGAGAGCAGGTGAAATCAGTGAAGCTGAAGTTTTGAAAGCTTTAATGTCCCTTGTAGAATATGAAACCCTACTTGGGGACAATATGGAAACCTTTAAGATTAACAAAGAGCAAACATCGCAGGAACTTAAAGAGCTTTTTAACCAAATGGTTAAAGAAGGAATTCCAAAGGGCTTTACTGACAGTGTGCTTGAAAACGGGAGGCACCACTTTAGAGCGGATTACGTGATATTTGCTACTGTACTTGTCAGGCGATTGGAAAAATTTCTTCAGCCATCATTTAAAACTAAACCGATGGAGAGGAGTTACAAGCTCTTCACTGTTGTTAGCCTTTGCGGTACGCCCGGAAAAATCAAAAAGGATTTTTTAAAACAAGTTTTGCGATCACTGAAGCACATCCATCCATCACCTCCACGGGACTTCAGGATCTTGAAAAACCTGCTTCCAAACATTGGCCAATATAAAGAGCTTAGAAAAGGCTGCCCACTCACACCGACTCTTTTGACAATGACTCTGAAGCACCTTGCCTGTGACCTAAAGAAAGATTTGGCAGAATCTAGGGTTGATGCATGCCATCATAGAAAATGCATTACAATCTACACGAACGCTGACAAATACCTCATTCTAAAGAAAAAAATAAATCATTTTCAATTAAAATCAGGAATTGCTCTTTCACCTAAAGTAGGCCGGGTTTGGAGAAAATGAAGTAGGCCTAGACGTGACACATGGGATGGATGGTTAGTATGGAAAATCAGCGCTACCTAAATCATCTGAAAATATCAAACATATTCATACACTACGTGATTTTCAATGGAATCTGTCGTCTGCTGTCTCTGACTTTAAGCGACTAAGCGTCAACTTCTCCAGAAAATGTAAATCAGTGTAAAATTGGAGCAGAAATCGTGCGGCGTATACCAGGCTTAAGACTGAGCTTAGCTGATGTACTTGTCTCCTAGACACGTTTTAAAACTTGCAAGATCATCGGTGGAAGAGTGGGGAAACATCTCAACCGGTCCTGTTCACAAAGACGAGATGCAGTTTGTAGTATTTAAGCAGATAGCGAACAACACTCTGCCACTTTCTAGACTGACCCCGTCTTTCTTCAGGAACTCATTAAGACATTTAGTGAGCATGTGTCTCTAGATATCTGAAAAATGTGTCTATAAAGGTCTTTGATGTTGTAAATAATTATCCATTGCATTTCATTCAGTGCGATGTCTCTTTTTGGAAATGCATTGTAACATTCATGAATAAAGTCGCATACATCTAATGTAAATAATGCAGTCCTTCACATTTCCACAGCACCAGATTTCACTCAGAAGTTATTGCAAACAAGCGGTTTGGTCGTGTTCATTGCCCTAACAGTTATTGGCTCCAAGTGGATTATGAATAAAATCATCTGATGACATTCAGCGTAAAAACATGCAAAATAAAAATGAGAAAAACACTTTCATAGCAATAATAAGTAAAAACGAAACCTTTGAAAACATTTCAAATCCCGTTCTATATTCGTCAATCGTGTCAGTCTGAGAAACACAGGGTGTATAGTACGTGACATTCAAAACATTTTTGTTTGTTATTTGTGTAGCTGCAGAGCCATATAATTACACAGACTTTACATAATGTCTTGGTTCAGTTGGCAGTGCTTTTTGTTTCAGTTTGTTTCAGTTTTTGTTTGTGACTCATAAAAACACTGCACGCCTGCTCTTTTGGGTGAGTTTCTTAAATGGCATTTCTGCGGCTCTGCGTGAAACAGCTGCCATCTAGAGGAGACCAACAGACCTCCTGATATACACCGAACTGAATTAGAATTCATTAGTTAATATCATCTCCAGTTAATCTGCTAAATCACTTCAAATTCAAATTATTAGATAAAAACTGCTTAAATATAGAACAGAACGAAACAGCAACAAAAAAACTAAGCAACAATAAAAAAGGAGCTGATGTTCACCTTCAAATAAGAATAATTTACACTGTAAAGACAACAGACTGAAAAGCATTATCTTTTATTTTTGTAGCTCATTTTGCCGTGGAAAAATGGCTAAGATGAACGTTCTTCACAGAAGATCCTGATCACTTCACAAAAATGTGAAAGACTCGAATGACAAAGAAAATGACATTCCTACATGCTAAAAACTAGATTTAACAAGTCTGTAAACTGATTGTTCTGTTTTGGCAGACATGATTTGCATCTGAAAATATGAAATTATCCAGAAACTAGAGAAACGAAACATTTATCTTTACCACAGAATATGTATTAACATTCTAAAACGTACGAAGGGGACAAAATGACTTCACCATTATTAGAACTGATAAAAAAACAAACAAATAAAAAAACAAAAACAATACAACAAAAATTAAATAGAAATATTTTCAGCTTCTATTATTTTGTGCTAGTTTGATTCCCTTGCATACCAATAAGGGTATTAATAATTATGTGAGAAAACAAACAAATTATGCTTATGTCTATATTAGATATAAGCGTCAAATATTTTCTTTTTTCCTTTTCCTGAAAATATGAATTTTCCATGTTCGAATTTACAGTAAATAAAATATCTCAAATAAATCCTCATTTAAAAATTAAACAAATGGTTAAAGGTATTAAACAACACTAAGGATGTTGTTTTCTCCTTAATCAATGCATTATTATATCTAAAAAATACACTGTAAAACAAAATGAAACAAAAATTGCTTATGTTTATCAAAAATATTTTGCATATTCCCTCATCAAGTTAAACAAAACGAACACTTTCGTTACATATAATTCACATACCCAAATAATGTTAAAAAACAAACAACTGATGATATTGTATGAACCTGATTAAGTGCCTTATTAAACACAAACGCAATATACCGGGATATGAGCAATCATGCCCCACAAGTGATGAACAGGAAGTAGTTCTTCCTCTTCCTGTGTGCTCCAGGCAGGCGGCACTCAGTCACACACTTTCCACATAAATTTGAAAGAAATTCAAGATAAAAAATTCCAGGATCTTCCAGATAATTGCAGAGTTCTGCCAGGATACTTAGGTCAATACAGCAAAAAAATAAAAATAAAAAAGATGCTTTAAATGCTGCGGTCTGGCTTTGGTTTCAATGTATTCCTTTTTTCGATGACAAAAAAAAAAAAAGACAAAAAGTTGTTGATCATTGGATATGTTAGTGAATGATCTTCCAGTCAGTAGTACAAACAGCAGGAGCTTCATCCTCCTCGTCTTTGGCTCAGTTTGTTGTACAGTAGGACAGAGGGGAGCGGGGGCTTGTAAAGGAATGTCTGACTCTTAAGGACAGATGGATTAAAAGAAAATGAACAGTAAGATAAGCTCTTTGAAGGTAGATTAGTGTCGCTCTGTTACAGAGTGAACTTTTATCAGAGCAGACAGGAGTAAGAAGCCACTGAGAGTGGACGGAGAGAGAGAGAGAGAGACTGCCAGGAAGAAAGTGAAGGGATGGAGATTACTAGCGTGACAAAAATGACAGAGCAAAGGAGTACGAGAAAGAGAGAGAGAGAGAGAGAGAGAGAGAGAGAGAGAGAGTGTGTGTGTGTGTAATCCACAGAAGTAGAACAAGCATTTACTGTAACGCTACTGGTTATGGAGGAATATCTGCCACAACAGAGCACTTGAATTTTTAAGACGACATATTAGAGAAAATAAAGCAATAAGAGGAAGATGAGGAGGAGAGAAAGACGTCCGACTGTCTTCTGGTGGACACTGCTGCTGTGTGACGGTCTCTCTGTGGCTATAATAATCATTAAAAAGAAAAAAGACATTAAGTATAATGTAAAAACATGTGCAAAGAATTTTTTTTTTATGTTTTTGCCCATTTTAACATTCAAATAGTCATTTAGCATCTTTTATGTCTCCACAAAACTACACACACACACACACACACACACACACACACACACATATATATATATATAGAACAAAATTCTTGAACAAAATTCACACACAATAAATATACACAGTACACACATCATTTCAATAAAAACTTACTGGTGAACAAAATAAATAAATAAACCATGATACAAATAAATATATATATTTTTCTAATAATAACACACACACACACTTATTTAACTATTTGTAATTAACTTACGATTTGCTATTTAAAAAAATATATAGAAATGTCAAAAAAGTCATGTATAATTATGTATGCGTGTGTGTGTGTGTAAAACAATAAATAAACACACACATACAAATTAGTATTTAACTATTTATACTGACACACACACACACTTTTTTAACCATTAATAATTAGTTACAGTAAATAACAATAGGAAGTTTGTAATTGTACGTCATATTATAAACTGCATGGCAATAAACACTAACCTTCTTGTCTTGATGATTCAG
The DNA here is from genome assembly GCF_018831695.1 of Puntigrus tetrazona. NCBI lineage: Eukaryota > Metazoa > Chordata > Actinopteri > Cypriniformes > Cyprinidae > Puntigrus > Puntigrus tetrazona. The sequence goes on from NC_056714.1 coordinate 14,972,909, forward strand.
CTGTTGCTAGAGGATATTAAAAGAGGGAGAGAGAGAAAGACAGACATGTGAGGTGTAAGAACTTTTTTTTTTTTTTTTTTTTTTTTTTTTTTTTTTTTTGAAGAACTACAAACTTGGAACATCATTCTTGAGAACAAATGAGGGAAAAAACGCACATAGAGACACATTTACCATTACTCAGGCAGAAACATACTGAAAAATTACTAACGGCTGCGCAACCCCAAAATACATCCTCAATGCAAATTCTCTTAAAGGTCGCGAGCACAGAGAGATAGAAAAAAAAATGACGGTGGAAGGAGATGAAAGATTCTGCAAGAAACAAAAAAGTGGACTGGGAGAATGAACGAGAAAAAGGAGCGTGGAAAAGGAAAGATTTAGAGGGGAAAAAGGAGCAAAAGATACAAGACTGAACAGAGAAGGGCCACAAAAGCAACAAAGATAGAGTGATGGAGCGAAACACTGGAGAAGACAGAGAAAAGAAAAGACGAGAGGAGGAAGTGTGAGAAAAGCAGAGGGAGAACGAACAGGGAAGCCGAGAACCTGAAAGAAGGTCAGACGGCAAAAGGAAAGAGACGAAAAGTGGGAAGGAGGGAGGGAGTTTGTGTCTGAGTGTCACTCTCTCAACAGGGGGTCAGACTGAAAAACATAATGGAGAAAAGATGAATGGAAAGAGAGAAAGAGTGAGAGAGAGAGAGACAGAGATATGGTAGAAGTAGAGCGAGTAGACTAAACAAGAGCAGTTGCCTAATACTAGAGAGAGAGACAGTGTACAAACAAATAGCTAGTTCACACTTAAACTTTAAGAAAAGAAAAAATTCATTTTAGTGGTATTCTATAACTGTGCACTTTTAGATTTTAAAGGTTGTTAAATCAGCTTCTTGTGTTTCTCGGTTTGCTTAAAGTGGAAAACAATACCGAAACGATTCATTTCATGTAGTTCTCAAATAATCCGCTAAATACAAACTGCATGCGTAATAATTACAAAATATTAGTTTTTACCTCATTTTAGACTATAGCATCTCACACCGCAGGACGTGTCTGTTTGCCGAAAGCAACTAATTGGCCGCTCGTTAAACAAAACGAAGTGAACACATATTAGTTCAAGTTAGTTTAACCCATTATTAACACTCGACCGAACGGGGGGGGATCAGATCCTTCATTCAGGTATACCTTCTTTCGATGAGGACACCGACTTCTGGTAATATTTACCGTCAAAAAGGAATAGAGAAAATGTGTGCGGATAATTCAATAACTACAAATGAGCATCGAATGACTGATGAGTAATCAAAAATCTAACATCAAATATTGTTCGACTTCAGCATACGCAGGTCATGTACTTTTACATGAATCCGTTTAGCAGATGCTTTCATTCAAAGTGACAAATGAGGACAATAGGAATAGAATTAAATCAAAATCAACAAAAGAGCTGCTATGACGAGTCTCAGCTTCGCTCAGTACACGCAGCAGGGATTTTTAAAAAATTATAATAAAAAGAAATCAAACAGACAGAATAGAAAGGGGTTATAGGCTTTTTCTTTTTTTAATGAAAACGAGCAGTTAGAAAACAAATACTTCACCAGTCTTAAATGGTAAAGTTTTTTAAATAATAATAATAATAATAATAATATATACATAAAATGCTTTTACATTTAAATAAAGAGTGCTAGAGTTAGAGGGTCAGATAAACATGGAAGAGATGTACAATTCCTCTACATTTTCTTTTCCATTTATCTTTCCATAAATCAAATCTTGGAAAACAGGAAATTATGAACAAGGATTTAAAAGATTTACAATAATTTGAATACTAAATTAGTTAAAACGTCAAGGACATTAAATGATTCATCCGTACTTGTTATAGATTGTTGATTAATCTATAATACAATATTGATCTATAATGGTTTTCAACAAAGAAAGTTGAGATATTAAGAAATAATACAATTATTAACATTATTTTTAATACGATTAATTGAAACAAAAAAAAAATATGATATGCAAAAAGTGCATGCAATGTTTGAAATGATGAGAGGAGTCTTATTTGATTGCAGTTGTTTACATCAACATACTGAAAAAAATGTGAAAAACTTATATAATAAAATATACATTCAAATACAAAATCTGTATTAATTTACAAAGTAAATGATAAATTTAGGCATTAATGACAAAACCTTAAATCATGCATTTAAAAAAATATGATGAAATTTTATAGGATTATTACAGATATCTTATCGTCTATAATTCCCATTAAAAGGGAATATTTTTGCATGATTTTCTAAATAGAAACGTCATCCCTTAATTGAAAAAAGGGAAAAAAGAGAGAAGAGAATTACAGTCTTGAAGAAAAATATATTATTTAGACAAAAGTTTAAACCTATTTTGCTCTCTCACTAAAACGAAATGAAGTGTTTGCTTCAACAAAATGGCAGTTTTTTGTTTTCAAGTACAAAATGGCTGCAATTGCGCTTTCCTTGCATAAAACATGGCTGCCACGGTGTGATGCAGAGAACGTCTAAGTAGTGGATGCGAGAAATGGAGAGCAGACGAGAGGCAGGAAACGAAGAAGAAAAAAAGCGGGCTTCCCTGCTTCATTCATCCCTGTAATTTTACCCTTTACTTATTATTGCAAAACGAAAACGTTCGACTGACCTGCCAAAAAACGCAACTGTATTTTTCCAGTTGATATTTTCCCGAAAAATCACTCGCTTCGAGGAAAAACTACACTTGTGTTAAAGCACCGAATTAGTGTTTTTTTTTCTTCTCGCTTCGGAAAAAAACGCTCTGGTGAATGACAAAACTAACAAGGCAAGAGAGGTGAATAAAAGGGGGAGGACGAGGTATCCACCGAGGTGGGCAGCGCAAAACGGACAGAGTTCGGGGTTTTTAAAACAATTAAAAAGATTGGGAAACGGACAGAAACTGGAAAAGGAAATGGTGCGCTCACAGCAGGACCGAGCGAGTTAAAAAGAGTAGAAAAAGACAGGGATCAATTAGAGAGAAAGTAGAACTGACTGAAATGGTTTTTCACAGCGGGGGAGAGAAGGACCGGGTAAGACGCTGAATGAGGCAGAGGAGGGAAAAAAACAACAGCAGAATTAATGTTTTGACAAGTTGCCCCGAGTAAAGTGCAGGGAGCGGAGCAAAGTGAATAGGATGAAAGACGAGGGCACCCGGGAGCTGTTTTTCAACGAGACGCCGCTCAATCAAGACCGAATATTGACGACTTTTTGTTTTGGTCGCGCTTTTATAGTTTGAGCGAGAAGTCTTGCTACCGAACTCCAGGTGTAAACACCACGAAGCTTTCAATGTCTTTCTTCTCGTTCCTGCGATAGAGGGGATGGGTTTGACTGCGACACAGCTTTTGGGGATCCTTCGAGCACGAGACCGCTGCTGTTCAGGGGGAACCATTTGACTGTTACACTCCACGAATCCGTCGCGCTCTACAATGTTATTTCCTATATATCAGACTTCTGATAATTCGCATACAGCTCGGTACATCGCAAATGAATAGAAAAGCTTATTTCACAGCGTTAACCGACCTTGCAAGCAACTCGTGACTGGGTTCCCTCGGGTATTACTGATCTATTTGCAGTCCTCAGCTTGTTCTGTTTCCCACGAGCCTGGTCATTAAGGCTCAAATGACCTAGCGAAATGAGCTCGACTTAATTAAACTTTAAATACGGCTCGCTGCTGGTGCCGAGTGACTGATTTAGCTCCGGCTGTAACGTTGTTTCCGCGGCTCTGGTTCTGAGGCGAACGCTGACAGGAGCCCGAGTCCGACAAGGACTGTCAGATAAAAGACCTGCCACAGGAAGGAACCCAAATGGGTTTGCGGCACTACCAGGAGGGACAAACACCAGCTGTGCAAAACATGCCCCGGCGCAAAGTCCTATCACACACCTCTCCTTTCATTCGTCTACTCGTACACATGATGAGAGGAAAAGTGAAAAATGCTGTAGAGGTGTGCAAGAAGGTACACAGAAAAGATGGAGGGCGGCGGAAGATGCGGAGGTGTATGAATGCAAATGAGGACGATGGGAGCAGGTATTCGTTTCGAATGTCGCTTTTAGGCTTGCAGTAAAGAAAGCCTGAATAAACGATGTTTAGTTTGGCAAATAAAACGCACACAATATTTCTGAAATTAAATGATCACTGATTTTACACAATAGAGGTACAGTGGTGAAATAATTAGCCTGTCGTGCATGATGAAATGTTAATTGGACTAATAAAAAAAAAAGAAAAAGAATAAAATATTGTGAACAAATCAAAAAATAAGAGCATGGAAACCGTATGAAGTTTGCCAAGAAAAAGACATACTGTTAAAAATATAAATAAATAATAAGAGAGATACAAAACCTCTCTAAAAGATTAAGAATATATAAAATATATAAATGGAAAATATATAAATAAAAACCATTTAATTGCAATTGGTATTGTTATTATATTGGATTAAATTATACTTTATTTTATTGTATTATATAATACATTCTTACTGCACAAAAATAAATGGTGAAACAGACACATATATATATATATATATATATATATATATATATATATATATATATATATATATATATATATATATATAAACAAACAATGTATTATATAATAATACACAAGAAAATGCAAAAATGTTTTTTTACCTTGAATAAGAAGTACTGCTAGAACACTGCTAAATTACTGTTAAAAATTTATTAAATTAATAAAAAAAATTACACACACACACACACACACACACACATATATATATACACACACACACACACACACACACACATGCAGACACAAAACCTCACCAAAACAAAAAATTCAATTGTATTTTTTATTTTATGGTATTATATAATATTAGATTCAATTACTTTTCCTGTATTATTTTTACTGCACAAAAAAGTGTGCGTTTTTCCTTCATAAAGCTGACAAGAATTAATGAATACTTATTTTAACTTGTCAACCAAGCACAGCGGTCAACTAATATGCTGAAAAAAAAAATCAAATATCCAGTATAAGTATGAATATAAATTGACATTTCTATAACTATTCAGGAACATGATGCAATGGACAGATGGAATGGAATATGAGAAGAAATCCAGAAATGGACAGAGTTTGAAGAAAGTGGAAACTGAGAGAAAGTGAAGTGGATAAGACTCTGATTAGTTGTGCTCTGGTAACGACAGATCATAAAAATGAGGGAGGGGAGGAAAAGACTGAAAGAAACAGAGTGGAGGAGATTAGTGCCACTCCAGGAACAACTAAACACTAGGAGGAGAAAGAAGAAAAAGAGGGAGGGAGAAGCAGGGATGCTACAGTTTAGTCTGGATTAGTTTCGGTCAGAGAACAGAAAAAGAGGGGAAAAGATAGAGAGAAAGGGAAAGAGAGGGATAAAAGAGATAGACCATCTGAAGTGAGAGCATGAGAAGAGGAAAATGTGCAAAGACGAGGACGAAAGTTGTCATTCCACGCATTCATTAAAGCATCTAGCACGGATAAAGTAAATGTTAGTCCGACTGAATGAAGAACCTTTTCCTCCTCAAAGCAACAAAAAACTCCATCTTCCCTTATCAAACGTTGCATCCATCTCAGATCATGATGTTTCGCACACAAACATTTCGAATCAATTGCACAAGCATTTTCTGCTCCAACCGCAAACTAGAAACAGGAGATTTCTCCCCGAGGGTTGCACAACACATCTCCTTAAAGGCTTCAAGAATTTGATTTCACAACAGAAAGTTTGTTTGATTTACTTTATGTGGAACCAATGCGACGGTTGCTCACTTTTCCAACTACGAACAAGCAACTTAGATATTTAAATACAGCGCTATTGATCTCCAGTCAAACGCTAGCCCGTGATGAACGTAAAACATTTTCACAGCTGAGTAAGTACAAATGGTGTCATGAAAAGTTAGAGAGCGCGAGAGGCCAGAAGGCAGTTCTGGGGCCGGGACAGGATTTGGATATTGGGTTGGACAGCTTCAGAGTTGGTGTGCGTGTCTGTGCATGTGTGTGAAAAGCAGGAGGTGGAATTGGGTCGGACGGCTTACGGACTGGACTGCCATTCCCACTCTTACTGGGCAGCATTCCCTGCTGATCCCGCATCAGCCAAGCCGAGCGGAAGGTCAACATAACTGCAGGGGTCTGAGAGCCAGCCTCGCTTCACGCACAGGACGCGCACACACGCACGCACACACACACACACACACACACACACACACACACACACACACGCACACACACACACACACACACACACACACACACACACACACACACACACACACACACACACACACACACACACACACACACACACACACACACACACACACACACACACACACAGACAAGCAGACACACATCATGCTATAGCAAAAGGAAAAAGAGAAAGAAATGGAAAATGGAAATATGTACAAATAATTTCAATAAATTTGAATAAAATCAGTTAACAAAAGATACTAATAAATTGAATTTCATAGTTATACTTACAGTCTACAATAATATACATACAATTGGCCAAACAAATGAATATTTATAATGGTTATATATATATATATATATATATATATATATATATATATATATATATATATATATATATATATATATATATATATATATAAACATATGAACACGCACAAACACAGTAGGCAACATTTGTGGATCAAAAAACATTCATTGAAGTTAAAGACAAGAACGCATTTTGTTTTAGGTTTTAGAAAAACTTAAACTTAAACTGAAATAAATGTAAGTACATTTAAAAATCATGTGCCTATACATACAGTATTCTTCAATAATGATCTACTTAAATATGAAAATATTACAAATGTATACAAAACACGCAGCATATTTAAATTATAATAAGCTTAATTATAATAACATTTTACAAAAAACCCTTTTTAAATAATATCAACAAAAACATATTTATTTTTACATATATATTCAAAATACAATAAATGTTATTTTGTTGCTATATTATTTATCTAAATACACGAGTTTCAAAACAAATATATTATGAAAAGTTTAAATTTAGATAATAACAATCCTATTATATTATAATCATTTATAATAATAATAATAATAATACATTTCATAATAATAATAATAATAAATATGTTTTTGTTTGTATATATATATATATATATATATATATATATATATATATATAATAACCTAAATAAATATAATATAATATAAATATAATATCCTATATAAAAACCTAAACAAAAACATTATTAATAAGAAATGTATTATTATTATTATAAATAATTATAATAGGACTGTTATTATCTAAATTTAAACACTTTCATAAAAAACACATGTACACACACACACACACACAATTTCATATATAACAAATAAAAATTCTAAATTTTAATATGTTCATTATAATATAAATGTGTTATCACATTTATATTAGCAATAGTAGTATTCAGTGGATGTAAAACCTGGATTTTGTTGCTATATTATTTATCTAAAAAAACATGCAAATTTAAAAAAGAAATTCATTAATTTATATTTAAATGTGTTATAGTTGTTTATAGTGTGTGTGTGTGTATTTTATACTATATTTTATATACATTCTCCTTTGAAAATAAATGTTGCTTTCCACGTACAGCAACGTAAGGCAGCTTCTTAACCAAAACAAGTATGCTGCTTTCCGTACAATTCGTTAAGCTATTTTAATCTGCATTTTAACCATCGAGTCAAAAGGAAAAAAAAGAAGAAAAGGATGAAAAATAGAATGATGAACCAGAGAAAGGCTGAAAGCATTAGCGGAAGAGGGGGGAAATGGGAAGATGAGGACAGATCTGCAGAAGGTAGGCAGAGAGGATTGCGTGCAGAGAGAGGGGCATGTCTGATTGCGTGAGAGGGGGTGTGTGGGGGGGTGACATGCTTTTTTCCCAAGGAAATAGTGTGGACAAAAAAAAAAAAAAAAAAAGAGAGCGAGGACTGTACTTACTCGGCGGACAACACACAGTGACTCGTAGTTTCATACACGGGAGGGGGGGTGCGTCGTCTGTGGACAGCGCTGCAAAGAAAGAGAGAAAGTAAAACAGGAGAC